>NC_092784.1:50350668-50555668 GCF_047496795.1 Chiloscyllium punctatum
TATGCTTTCCTTTATTGATCGGTGCATCAAGTACAGGAGTTGGGGAGATCATGTTGCGGCTGTACAGGACATTGGTTAGGTCACTTTTGGAATATTGTGTGCAGTTCTGTTCTCCCTCCTATCGGAAGGATGTTGTGAAACTTGAAAGGGTTCACAAAAGATTTACAAGGATGTCGCCAGGATTGAAGGGTTTGAGCTGTAGGAAGAGGCTGAATAGGCTGGTGCTGTATTCCCTGGAGCGTCGGAGGCTGAGCCTCATAGAGGCTTATAAAATCATGAGGGACATGGATAGGGTAAATAGGCAATGTCATTTCTCTGGGGGGGAGGAGTCCAAAGCTAGAGGGCATAGGTTTGGGGTAAGAGGGGAAAATTTTAAAAGGGACCTAAGGGGCAGCTTTTTCATGCAGAGTGGTGCATAAATGGAATGAACTGCCAGAGAGAGTGGTGAGGCTGGTACAATTATATAACATTTAAAAGGCATCTGGATGGGTATATGAATAGGAAGGGTTTGGAGGGATATGAGCCAAATACTGGCAAATTGGACGAGATCGGGTTAGGATACCTGGTCAGCATGGACGGGTTGGACCCAAGGGTCTGTTTCCATGCTGTACATCTCTATGACTCTATTGCAGCTCAGGTGATTGCCAAATTGAGCCCAGGTAGGGTCAACACTGAGCGATAAGTTCACAGCCTGCTTCTTCCGTGGGCCATGGGGCAGCATGGTGGCTCAGTGGTTAGCACTGCTGCCTCGCAGTGCGAGGGTCTCAGGTTCAATTCCAGCCTCAGGTGACTGTGTGGAGTTTGCATGTTATTCCTGTGTCTATGTGGGTTTCCTCCCACAGTCCAAAGATGTGCTGGTTAGGTGGATCTCTTACGTGACCCAGAGAGCCATAATATCTCTGAATAGATTGATCAGGAAAATAGCTCTAAGCTGTCGTGCAGCATTGTGGGAGCACCGTTTAGTTGAGGGTGTTGCCTTGTAGGTGAACCATTAAACCAAGATCTGATCGGACCTGTCAAGACAGTTTGAGAAACACTTAGACAGCACACTTCACCTGACAAAAGGGGCACTGCTCCGAAAGCTGGTGATTTCAAATAAACCTGTTCAACTCTAAACTGGTGCCATGTGACTTCTGACTTTATCTGTCCCAGTCAAACATTGGCACCTCCACATCACCACATTTCAAAGAAGAGCCAATGTCTATCTTTCAATCAATATCACTAACAAAACAGATCATCTGTTCATTATCATGTTGTTTGTGTGAGCATGCTGTATGCAAATTAGCTGCCACGTGTCCGTCATTACAACAGCAGCACCCCTTCAAAGGTACTTTGTTAGTTTGAATCACCTAAAATCATAAAAGACATGCAAAGAGTGCATATCTTACTTCCCTGCATTCTCTGACATAGTAGCTGCAGCAAAACAGTCTCTCCATGTTGAAAGTCATAGAGTCAGAGAGCTGTACAGCACGGAAACAGACCCTTCGGTCCAACTCGTCCATGCCAACCAGATATCCTAACTTGCCAGCACCTGGCCCATATCCCTCCAAACCCTTCCTATTCATATACCCATCCAGATACCTTTTAAATGTTGCAATTGTACCAGCCTCCACCACTTCCTCTGGCAGCTCATTCCATACACGCACCACCCTCTGTGTGAAAAAGTTGTCACATAGGTCTCTTTTATATCTTTCCCCTCTCACCCTAAACCTATGCCCTCTAGTTCTGGACTCCCCCACCCCAGGGAAAAGACTTTATCTACTTATCCTATCCATGCCCCTCATGATTTTATAAACCTCTATAAGGTCACCCCTCAGCCTCCGATGCTCCAGGGAAAACAGCCCCAACCTGTTCAGCCTCTCCCTATAGCTCAAACCCTCCAACCCTGACAACATCTTGTAAATCTTTTCTGAATCCTTTCAAGTTTCACAACATCCTTCCGATAGGGAGGAGACCAGAATTGCACACAATATTCCAACAGTGGCCGAACCAATGTCCTAGCCACAACATGACCTCCAAACTCCTACACTTAATACTCTGACCAATAAAGAAAGCATACCAAATGCCTTCTTCACTATCCTATCTACCTGTAACTCTACTTTCATGGAGCTATGAACATGCACTCCAAGGTCTTTGTTCAGCAACACTCCCTAGGACCTTACTATTAAGTGTATAAGTCTCCAACTGCAAGTTTCTCACTCCACGGGACTTCCACATACAGATTGAATACAGGTTCAGTAATTTCTAGGGATAGTTAGGAAACAACAAGGAATAATGATTGTTCATCCCTCCCCAAACTGGCCAGAATTTTACTTTAAATTACTATACATTTTGAGATACTCAGGCAAGTCCTTGATTAAAAGGATAAGACAGGCTAAAATGAGTAAAGGGCAAACTGAAGCCAAATATCATACATTCTTCAAACAAGGCCTGTCAAGATGTGAAATAAATTCCCAGATATTGGCAAGAATAATGAAAGAACAAATTGGATGCTGCAAAGTCTAACTATTCTCACTGATGACATATTTATAACCAAAGCTTTGATTTGATTTATCAGTGTCACATCTAAGATACAATGAAAAGTATTGTTTTGCATGCTATCCAGACAAATCATACCTTACATAAGTACATCAGGGTAATAGAACAGAGTGCAGAATATAGTGCTACAGCTACAGAGAAGGTGCATAGAAAGATGAACTCTAATATATGAGCGGTTTGGTCATAAGTCTGATAATAGAGGGGATGAAGCCATTCTTGAATCTGTTGGTATGTGTTGTATCATCTGTCCAATTTGAGAGAGAATAACCAGGGTGAGAGGGTCTTTGAAGCAACAGGAAGTATAGATGGTGTCAATGGATGGGAGACTGGATTACATGAAGGACTTGATTACTTTTGTATGAATTAAAAGGAGCAAGGATCATCTCACAGCTGTGTACAACATTGGGCTTGGCTTTATATCAGGTCAGTTTCTAACTTTGTCATGTGCAGGATATAGGCTGAATACATTCTCTCGTGCCTGGAGATTCTGAGACAAGAGATTTCTTCACTCAGAAAATTGTCACGGTCTGAAATACACTAACAATACCTAAAAGCTGCAGCAATCAGATTCCATAGTCACTGTAAAAGCTGATTGGACTTTTTTGCAGGGGGTTATAACGGGAAAAATGTAGGTGTGAGATTATACTGGACATCGCTTTCAAAGCGCTGGCACTGACAAGAGACATTCCCAACAGCCTCCTTCTATCCTTAATAATGCCTTTCCCCATGCCAGGATATCTCAAAGCACTTTACAGGGAATTAAATGCTTTTAAAGAGCAATTATTGTTGTGTTGCAGGCAACAGGACAACCCATTCACGCACAGCATGCTCTCTCAAAAGAGACACTATGAGAAAAGACGTAAGAACATAAGGAACTAGGAGCAGGGGGAGGCCGTCTGGCCCCTCCAGCCTGCTCTGCCACTCAATAAGATCATGGCTGGTCTTTTCATGGACTCAGCTCCACTTACCCACCCTCTCACCCGTACCCTTAATTCCTTCACTATTCAAAAGTCTGTCTGTCTTTGCCTTAAAATAATTCAATAAGGCAGCCTCAGCTGCTTCACTTGGCAGGGAATTCCACAGATCCACAACCCTTTGGGTGAAGAAGTTCCTCCTCAACTCAGTCCTAAATCTGCTCCCCCTTATTTCGAGGTTATGCCCTTAGTCCTAGTTTCACCCCCACCCCCCCAATGGAGGAGACAACCTCCCTGCTTCTAGCTAATCTACTCCCTTCAGAATCTTCTATAAGGTCCCCCCTCATTCTTCTAAATTCCAATGAGTACAGTCCCAGCCTGCTCAATCTCTCCTCATAAGCCAACCCTGTCCAGAATCAACTACGTCGCAGCTTTCTAAGACTTTGTATAGGCCACACTTGAACTTTTGTGTTCAGTTCTGGTCACCACATTATAGGAAGGATGTGGAGACTTGGGAGTGGGGGCAGAAGAGGTTAATCAGGATGCTGCCTGGATGAGAGGGTACGAGCTATAAGGAGAGGCTGGAAAAACTCAGGTTGTGTTCCCTAGAGCGGTTGAGGGGAGACTTGATCGGAGTTCATCAAATGATGAGATGCATAGATATGGTAGATGGTCAGCATCTTTTGCCCAAAGTTGAAATGTCTAAAACTAGGGGGCATGCATTTAACATCAGGGTAAGTTCAAAGGAGATGTGAGGGGTAAGTTTCTTACACTAAGAGTGGTAGGAGTGTGGAATACTCTGCTGGGGAGGTGGGGAATGCAGGTACAATAGGGGCATTTCAGGGGCTTGAACATGAATATGCAAGAAAATGGAGGGTTATGGACCAAGGGCAGATGGAAGGGATTAGTTTACTTTGGAGTCATGTTCAGCACAGCACTGTGAGCCTGTTCCTGTGCTGGACAGTTCAATGTTCTAAACCAAGTGAATCTCCTCTGCACCCCGTCCAGTGCCAGTACATCCTCCCTCAAGTCAGGAGACCAAAACTGCACACAGTACCCCTGACACTCTGCTCGACTCTGTGCTGTTAAGATTCAACCGACAAAGGAATCGAGTGAAAACTGGACATTGGAGATTCCACGTCAGTGGGTTCAACTCGTGCCTACACAAAATGTGACCAGGCAGGTACATTGTCTCTGACTATCATTTCTAGAAGAGAGCCGAAGACCATAATGCCACAGTGCTGAGTGTGAATCACACGGTTGGGGGGGGGGAGGGGGGATGGTGGTGGAGAGGTCCCCTCTAGATGGAGCTGTGTGTGTGTGTGTGTGTGAAGGCTGTAGGGATACCTGAGCCAGCTGAAAAATGACGAGTTGAGCACAGCCCAGCCTCCAGCTTCCCAGTGTGAGTCAGCGCGGTACCTGGATCTGAGGGCAGGCAGCGGGAGAACAACAGCAGCGCCGGAATGGAATGAAATGGGAGCTTCTGATCCCACCACCACCACCAGCAGCAGCAGCAGCAGCAACAACTGCAAGTCCACCAAGGGCTGGCGCAACCGAGAGCAGAGCTAAGCGCAGATTCTGAATTGGACTCGCTCGGATTATCCTGACCGACCCAGCTCTGTGGATGGCCGCCGTTGATTCCTGCCATGGTAGATGTAGGTGAAATGAGGAAGACTTTCCTCGTCCCGGAGATCAAACCCCTGGACCAGTACGATTTCTTCAGAGCGAAGATTGCGGGAAGTCTATCCTGGCTCCTGGTCAAATCCTACGGATCAGGTAGACACGGTTTTGACAAAACCCAAGGTGTTGGGGAGGTGGAGGGGGGCAAGATTTTTCTTAAGGGAAAAAAATTCCTTTTCATCTGTTGTTGTGGCAATGCGCAACCGGAAGATGTTCTCATTTAATAAACCCCCCCAAAAAATGCCCTAGTCTTTGGAACTTGTCCTGCAATCTTCAGCTCCAAAATACAATGTATCCCACAGTCGGGGAGGGGGGGAAATCCCAATTTCTTTCTTTCTCTGATTTTCCTTCACCTTTTTTTTACAAAAAGGAAAAAAGTCATTAGTTTGTTTGTGGTCTGCGATTTTCTCTCTCTCTCCCTCTTTCCCCTAAGTCAATACGTTAGAACCCTTTTTATCTCCCCCTCCCTTGATTTATGAGCCATTGTTAACGAGGGTTTTTGAATCAAACCAGACCAAGGCTTCAAAGCAGAGAGAAAAAAAACACTGGTTGTAAATATAAAACGGGCCTGAAGCCGTGCCATTTCGCGATTCTTTATTGATCTAATGCACGGCCCATTAATTAAACTGGTTATGGGGATTAGGAAACAATTCTTAACTGGGCTTCAATTGTGTGTGTGTGTGTGTGTGTGGTTTCTCTCTCTCTCTCTCTCTCGGCAGCCGAGGTGTTGCCGAATGAAATGGCCGTTTCCCCCCCTCCTCGAAGAAAATACTTTGACAGGGAATTAAATGTAATGACGCCATTAAGGTCTTCCACTGATTTTTTTTTCCCCTTAAAAGCTGGGTGAAATTGCAGAGGGGCGTGTGTGTGTGTGTGTGTTGTTGGAGGGAGGGGGGGAAGAAACCAGGTCAGTTTCACCGCTGTAATTGACAGCTCTCCAGTCACGGGCGAGCGGCATCGTGCAATGGTTTCCTCACAGCCCACTGACGCTGAGGTGTGTGATTCTCAATGGACATTCATCCTCACCTCTCCCGTTTGACGGTTCCGGGTCCAACCCTGGGCTAGTTTTGACCGCGCCTGATATTGTGTGACTGCACTTTGATCGTGACTCGAGCCAATTGTGTAACCAGAGAGGCGAGGTCACCGTGCCTTAACCCTTTCTCCGAGAGCTGCTTGTTTATTTTTGAGGCCTGGACATCTGCAACCATGTGTATTTTCATTCGTACATATAAACTATCACGATTTTTGTTTATAAAAAAAATTAAATCCATAGCATCAATGGTGGCTGGGACTATTCAGATGAGTTGAATCTCTTGGGAGGATCTGTACAGAGAGATTGTGTGAAATTTATAATTGACCTGGTTTGGGGGAGGTGGGCGCCAGATTAAATCAGTCAGTCATAGTCATACAGGTTTAGGGTGAGAGGGGAAAGATTTAAAAGGGACCTAAGGGACAACTTTTTAATGCAGAGGGTGGTACGTGTATGGAATGAGCTGCCAGAGGAAGTGGTGGAGGCTGGTACAATTAGTGTTTAAAAGGCATCTGAATGGGGACATGAATAGGAAGGGTTTAGAGGGGTATGGGCCAAGTGCTGGCAAATGGGACTAGATTAGTTTAGGATATCTGGTCAGCATGGACAAGCTGGGCCGAAGGATCTGTTTCCATAGTGTACACCTGGGGTTAATTGCCTGTTGGTTCTGATAATAAACCCACGTTCAAGATGAACCAAGGAAGGAGATGGTCAGTCTTCAGCTGACATCCAACCTTGAGTTGATTATAAAACCAAAATAAAGCTGGAGAAACTCAGTAGGTCTGGTAGCATCTGTACATATAAACTGACATCTTCCTAGCTACCACCAGTTCTGAGCAAGAGTTGCTCGCGATTTCTCTCTCTACAGATGCTGCCTGGACCTGCTGAGTTTCTCCAGCATTTTCTGTTTGTTTCAGATTCCATCAATATTTTGCCTTTATTTGAAAAAGGAAGGGGGCGGGGGCAATGCTTGAAGCAACGGATGATTTGCGTTTGTTGGTACAACAAATCAATTGGCCACACTGCAAATAAACTCTAAGTGGCTCCTCCTGTTACTGAGTGACCCCACACAGGTTGTGTGTCCTACATATCTAGCGCCAAACAAAGGCTGGTTTGCATTCTGATCCAGTGTATTCGTTTTCAGCTTTTACATGTTATAAGAGAGCTAATATTGAAAAATGGTGTATCTTATTAAATGTCATGATCCTCAACTGTTATTTTTTTTCAGTGACAATGTAACTTTTAAGAAGCTTTGGCTAAGATTATTGGGCTTCAGAAAAATCGATCCCCAATCTTAAAATGTTTACCAGCTTAATGTTTCTATCTGAGAGATGGCACCTCTGAATAATGCAGTCAAAGCTGTTACTCCATTGCAGTCTTTTGTTTTCAAGCTTAGGAATACAGATTTGCATTGACGAGGAGAGGGCGACCAGCCCTGGCCCCTCAAACCTTTCCTTTTTAACTGTGTCCAAGCCACAATGATAGAGGCTGCTGCCCATGTGTTCAAGCTTAGCTTTAACCAAGCCTGTGTGTTTGTATTTGATTTTTAACCAGTCTTGACTGAGCCAGGGTTTAGTTTGCAGTCTGTAGCATGTGATCAGTGTGTCCCTGGAGCATCTGTGCTTGAAAGTTTCAGCAGCCTGTGGAACCTCCCAGCTGATTGGTGTTGAGCTTGAACAGCAGTAACTGGTTACCAGGAAGTATGAAGTGAGGATGGGAGACTCTTCCAATGTCAGAACACACTTCATTGTGTAACTGGGTGGGCTTGATATTTAGGAGAAAGTGCGGACTGGAGATCAGAGCTGAAAAACTGTGTTGCTGGAAAAGCGCAGCAGGTCAGGCAGCATCCAAGGAGCAGGAGAATCAACGTTTCGGACATTCCCCTCATTCCTGAAGAAGGGCTTATGCCCGAAACGTCGATTCTCCTGTTCCTTGGATGCTGCCTGACCTGCTGCGCTTTTCCAGCAACACATTTTTCAAGCTTGATGTTTAGGAAGGATGTGGTTAAATGCAATGAATGTTTAAGGGACAGAAAAGACTTTTTACGTTGTGGTTTGATTTAAGGATTATAGCCTGGTTCTTTAACTTCATCACTGTTTTGAATTTAGTTTTTTAAAAAGATATCTATGTTAAATTATTTTTCAGGTCTCAAATGTGATTATTTTTTGATTTGCTTTATTGTAGTCACATGTACCTAAGCACAGGGAGAAGCTTTGTTTTATGAGCAGAGCAAATGCAAACATTTGAAACTTTACAACATGGTTGACCGTATAACTTCTGTCCCATTTCTCACTGTCTCCATTGACATAGTGGTTGGGTTTGAATACAGCAAGTAAGTGCAGTGAATTCAGTGAAGTCTCCTCCCACAAAGAATCATCAGAGACTTAATTGGTTCAGTCTCAAAGTTCAGGATCTGACCTGAGATGACCCCAGCTTTTTGTCTGAGATGCATCTACCCCACCTCTCCTTGAAATGGGAGGGGAGAAAAGGGGGTTTATGTGCTGTTTGATAAAATAATGCTTTGTCCTGCTTCACTGAGCCCTTTCTCACCACGTTATCCTTCAGTCCTACCTCATTTCCATATTAGTCTGGTCTGGGCATTCACCTTTCGTGGTAAGAGCTGGGTCAGGTCACACTTCAGTAGTAGTGAACTTGCCTGACATTCGCTGGCAGTACAGTCACCGAATCCCCCGCGATCAATGTCCTGGGGATGACCATTAACCAGGACGTGAACTGGACCAGCCCCACAAATAAAGCAGCTGCAAGTTGAAACTAGGAATTCTAAGGTGACTCCCCTCCTGACTCTGCCAAGCCTGTTCACTGTCTATAAGGCACAAGTCATGGTATGTTGGAGTATTCCCCACTTGCCTGGATGACTATGACACCAAACAACGTTGGGTTGCTTTGGCCTGGGCTAGCTTCCATTGATTGGTAACACTACTTCAACATTTACCTCCTTGACCATGAGCACAGAGAAGCAACATTGTGTACCTTGTAATAGATGCACTGCAGTACCAAGGTTCCTCCAAAACTGTAACCTCTAATGGAAGGGCAAGGGCAGCAAATGTGTAGGAAAAGAACTATCTACAAGTTTCCCAATTCGCACGCACGATCGTGTTTTTGTTTGTTAGTTTGTTCACGGAGTATCCGTATTACCCGTTAAGAATCAAACTTGTGGAGTCGCACATAGGCCTGATTTCCTTCCCTAAAGCATGGGTTTTCTTTATGACAAGCAATAGCAATTACACAGTTACCGTTAGACCAGCTATTTATTCCAGAGTTTTATTGAAGTAAAATGTCACCATTGTCCAGGGTGGGAGTCATTTTGCATCCTCTATGCATTAGCCTGGTTTTCTGAGTTACTAATTGAGTGACTTAACCCCCTATGCCACTGCCTCCCCTATTATATCACCCAGTTCTTCACTGTCACTTGGTCAAAGCCTGGAATGTCCTTCCTAATAGCTCCGTGGATGGCCCTATACACCAAGGACTGCAGTGGTTCAAGAAGACAGCTTGTCACTACCTTCTCCAGGGGCAATTAGGGATGGGCAACAAAGGTTGGCCCAGCCCTATGACATCCACATCCCAGAAATAAATCCAAAGCCTTTTTTTTGAGATGACAGCGAGGTTTGACCAGCACCAGGTTACAGTGTCTTTGAGTCTCTCTCATCTGAATAAACAGATGCAGGCAAAAACAAAGCAGGATTATATGAGAGAAGCGCAGTCAATCCTGTTCCCATACAAGTCTCCAGAGAGCAAATGGGAAGGCCATTTGACCATTGGGACAAAATGTTTTGTTTGTGTCTATTGCAAGCTGTTTTAATGTTAAAGAAAGAAGCCTGAGTACGTTTGACTAGCCTTTGGGTAGGGGCTGTGGTGGGATTTAGTGTTGAGGTCTAAACACAGATGCTAGTAAAACTTGTTTTTAATTTTAAAATATAATCGCCCGGGTCAGTGAGATCAGCCTTCCCTAAATGATTAGAGTTTTCTGGAACATGGAGACACTGTCAGTGTTGGTCTCCATTGGCTCTGTAGGTGATAGGTATGAGAGAACCAGCTGAAGAGGAACATTATGGTGAAAGGGGTAATGGGTCGTGGAAGAAAAGCAGTTTTCGTTTAGATGATGCTGACAAGGACATGTTACTGAAAATTCTCACTCTGTTTTTCAAATCCCTCCATGGCCCAGCCTGCCCCTGTCTCTGTCGTATACTCCATCTCCATAATCCTGTGTCATCAGCCCTTTTCTAATTCTGGCCTATTGTGTAATCCCAATGCTAATTACAGCACCGTTTAATGGACATGACATCAGCTGTCTGGGCCTTAAGACTGTAAGAGGTCAGAGGATGAGTAGGACCATCAAGCCTGTAGTGCCTTTCAATGAGATCATGGCCAAACTGATGATCGTCAACTCCACTTCCCCTGTGACCCTCAATTCCCTTCCTGATTTGAAAATCTGTCTGTGTCAGCCTCGGACCCAGCCCTGACAGCTGTAAAGAAGTCAACAGATTCACTACCCTCTTGAGAGAAAAGTAATCCTCCTCATAAAGTGCAGAACAATACAGCACAGGAACAGGCTGTATAGATGACGTTCCAATCCCCGACCCTCGCTAATCATCTTTATCCCTTCCTCCTCAACTCCATTACATTTGTGAGGCAAGACCCACTCTGCACAAGGCAATGCTGCTTCTCCCTAATAAGTCAACTCTTTCTTAAACGAGTGATCCCTCACACTGCGATAATATCCTGTGGTCCCAGGAGAAGACATCGAGCCAGTTGAGCCCCTTAGAATCACCAAGATCTCTTGTTCTTCTAAACTCCAATAAGTACTAGCTCAGCCTACTTCAGCCTTTCCTCTGCCTGCAATCAACCTAGTAATCGCTGCACTCTCTCTCCAATACCAGCATTCCTTTAAGAATGCACAGTGGCTCAGTGGTTAGCACTGATGCCTCACAGCTCCAGCAACCCGGGTTCGATTCCAGCCTCGGGCGAACGTCTACGTGTAGTGTTCATGTTCTCCCTGTGTCTGCGTGGGTTTCCTCCCACAGTTGAAAGATGGGCAGGTTAGGCGGGCTAGTCCTGGGAAATGCTGGGTTACAGGGAGAGGATAGCTCGATAAGACCCTCTTCAGAGGGTTGGCATCGACCCGTTGGGCTGAATAGCCTGCTTCCACACAGTAGGGATTCTACAATAAGGGTCCCACAATCCAGTTGTGGTCTTACTAGTGCAATATATAGTTTATAATAAGACTTCCTTACTTTTATACTTGATTCGATTGGAAATAAAAGACAGTGGATCCATTTGCCTTTCATATTACCTGATGAACATGGACCTCCAAATCCCTCTGTGCTGCGGCTTCCTACAGTCTTTCCCCCATTGAAATAATATTCAGCCCTTCTATTCTCCCTGCCAAAATGCATAACCTCTTACTTTCTTACATTCTATTCTATCTGCCAAGTTTTTGCCCATTCACTTAACCTGTCTATCCCTCTGCGTCATCCCCACCACTGCCTTCCCATCTATTTTTGTAAACTTAGCAGTGGTACATCCGTTGCTGTCATCCAAATTCTCAATATTTTTGGTTATATGTTAGTAAATTGACACTGCCTTCAACTGGACTCACCACACAAACACAGTGGCTACGAGAGCCAGTCAGAGGCAAGGAATACTGCGGCGAGTTACTCACCTCTTCACTCTCAAAAGTCCTGAAATGAGAGCATCACCCCCTTCGAGTTCCCCTCCACTCTCCATCCCGACCAAGAAATGCATCACTGTGCCTTCAGTGTCATTGGGTCAAAATCCAGGAATTCCCTCCCTAAGGTCAACCCACAGCACATGGACTGCAGCAGTTCAAGAAGGCAGCTCACCCCCAACTTCTCAAGGGGCAACTAGGGACGGGTAATAAATGCTGGGCCCAGCCAGCAAAGCTCAAATCCCACAAAAATGAACACTTTTTTTTTTTAAGAAAGCACAACTGTGCCTCCTATTATTAAGCCAGCTCTCTTTTTGTGCCAGTACATTACCCCCCAATACCCTGGGCTGTTAGTTTGCTGACTAAACTTATGTGCAGCACCTTAGTTTAAAGTAAAGTTAGGGGCCTTAAGAAATATTGTTATTCTGTCCCTGTACCTTTACTGCCCCTCAACCTCACTCTCCTCTTTTAAGTCACCCATTTAAGAACTACCTCTACCGAAGTATTGACCATTTGAGCTTACATCTCCTGCTGTGGCTGAGTCTCATCCTTTGTTCTCTAGAGCTCCTGTGAAATCTGTGGGGTGCCTAATAAAGTTGTTGTTGTTGTTGTGTAGCAGAGTACTTTGCTTTCAAATAACACTTATGAAGCAAGAGCTACCAGCCTATTGAGTTGCCACCCAGGTGAATAGTGCTGTTTAGAAGGCTTATTGTGTGTTAGGTTTCATTCGTAGAGGGGTTGAGTTCTGGAGCTGCAAATTCATGCCGCAACTGTACACTTGTGCAGCCATACTTGGAATATTGTGTGCAGTGTTGGTCCCCATATTTCAGAAAGGGTGTGGCAGCATTGGAAAAAGTGCAGAGGAGATTTACCAGGATGTTGCCTGGTTTGGAGGGAAGGTGTTATGAGGAACGGCTGAGGGACTTGGGTCTGTTCTCATTGGAAAGCAGGCGCCAAAGAGGGGATATGATAGAGACATACAAGATTGTCAGAGGATTAGTTAGGGTAGATAGTGAAAGTCTTTTTCCTAGGATAATGACATCAGCATGTACAAGGGGGCATAACTACAAATTGAGGGGTCATAGATTTAAGACTGATGTCAGAGGCAGGTGCTTTATGCAGAGAGTGGTAAGGGCATAGAAGGCCCTACCTGCTAATGTAGTCAACTCAGCCACATTAGGGAGATTTAAACAATCCTTGGGTAAGCACATGGATGGTGATGGGATAGTGTAGGGGGATGAGCTGAGAATAGTTCACAGGTCGGTGCAACATCAGGGGTCAAAGGGCCTGTTCTGTGTATGGGAGATAACCATAAGAAATGGGACAGGCAGAGGCCTTTCGGCCCCTTGAGTCTGCTCTGCCATTCGATAGGATCGTGGCTGATCCTGACACATCTTGTGTCTACTTTCCTGCATTAATTCCCCAGTGGGAATGAACTTGGTGATTTTTGCGGAACTTCAGTAGCTTTTCTGTTCGATGTCTCACTGCAATTAGTGAACTCACTGACTTGAGTGTGTCAACCTCTGTGGTCATTCATTACCATAACAGACATGCCATTGTACCCTTTGGAAATAGTGGCCTTTTTGTTGTTTTTCCTCATTTTTAGTACATTGTGTTGCTAATGAACTCAGTGATCCTGGTAAGTTGTTTGTTGTAGTGACGATGTTGAGGATAAGAATGTAAGAACAATGGATGTACAGGATGTTGGTGAGGCCTCTTCTGCAGGTACTGTTCTGCTCTCACTGTTATAAGAAGTTAAAAATTGCAACAACAGGTTTATTTGGAAGCACTAGCTTTTGGAGCGCCGTTCCTTCATCTGACAGCATGAAGGAGGATGACTCATACTTCCAAATAAACTTCCAAATAATCTGATGTTTTGTGATTTTTAACTTTGTACACCACCTCCTCCACATCATGGTATAAGAAGGACATAATTAAGCTGGAGTGGGTTCAGAATTCTGTGTTACAATCGAGCCCTCCACTAAAGGAGCGACACTCCGAAAGCTAGTGTGCTTCCAATTAAACCTTTTGGACTATAACCTGGTGATGTGTGATTTTTAGCCAGGAAGGGAGGGTTTGAGATATAAGGAGAAGCTGGATAGACCGGGACTTTTCTCACTGGAGCTTTGAAAGCTGAGGGGTGACCTTTTTCTTGAGGTTTATAAAATCATGAGGGGCACAGATAAGGTGAATGGCGCATGTTTTTTACCCCTCGGGTAGGGGATTTCAAGACGGGAGGGCATATTTTTGAGGTGAAGGGAGAAAGATTAAAAAACGAGGGGCAATTTTTTTTACACCATGTATATGGATTGAACTTAGAGAAAATGGTGGGTGTGTGTACAGTTACAACATTTAAGAAATTTGGATAAGTACATAAGAAATGTTTGGAGGGACATGGGCCAAGCGCAGGCAGGTGGGACAAGTTTAGTTTGGGATTATGATCAACATGGACTGGTTGGACGGAAGAGTCTGTTTCTAGACTCTCTGACTCTAGAATCCAGTGATCTAAGATGAATATACGGTAGGGTAATGGGTCTGGGTGGGATACTGTTTGGAGGGTTAGTGTGGACTTGTTGGGCCGAAGGGCCTGTTTCCACACTGTTGGGAATCTAAACTAATCTAAAAATTTGCTTTGCCCGAATGCACTTTTTTTTTGTAAAGATTCTTGTCCTTTGTGTAGTAACGATAAAAGAGAGAGTGAATAACGATGCTCCAAATCAGAGGTTTGAGTGTGGAAATTAGGAGAAATGTTTTCTGGTCTAGGAGGGTCAGTAACTAGCTGTAATAAATTTTGAGATAATTAGCAACGTAATAGGTGAGGAGATGAGGATTTGCTTTACATAAGAAATTATGATCTGGAATGCACCAAGGGAGGTGGAAGCAGATTGAGCAGTAATTCTCTAAGAAAATTGGATATACACCTGGAAAGGGAAGCTTCTGTAGACACAGAGTGGAGCTCAGAGAGACGTGGGTCGATATTTATTTTATTTATTTATTTATTTAAAATCATGGTTCAGACATGAACCTGGACCTTCTGGCCCAGAGGTGGGGACACAGCTGGCACAGATATATTGGCTGTTCCACAGAAGACAATGGCTGAGTGGTATTATCACTGGGCTGAAAATCCAGAGACCCAGATCACGTTCTGCGGACCTGGGTTCGAATGCTGCCACGGCAAATGGAGGAATTTGAATTGAGTAAAACAAGAAATGAGTCTAATGATGACCTCTGGTTCATGCAGGCACAAGGTGTTACTGTTAATCCCTGTCTTCTGTAATCCATTATTGTTTGTGCCTTTAATTCATGACTGGCAGATGCTTTTTCTGATTGAGTGAATAGATTAGATTCCCGACAGTGCGGGAACAGGTCCTTTGGCCCAACAAGTCCATACCGACCCTCTGAACAGCAACCCATCCAGACCCATTCCCCTACCGTATACATACTCCTGACAAATGGACCTAACACTATGGGCAACTTAGCCTGGCCAATCCATCCTAACCTGCACATCTTTGACTGTGGGAGGAAACTGGAGCACCCAGAGGAAACCCACACAGACACGGGGAGAACGTGCAAACTCCACACAGACAGTAACCCAAGGTGGGAATTGAACCTGGGTCCCTGGCGCTGTGAGGCAGCAGTGCTAGCCACTGAGCCACCGTGATGCCCCTTCGGCACACAGGATAGGTGAGTAGCAATTGGTCTGCTTCAGTGGAATCGTTGCCTCACTTGTGCCAGTCATTCCATTGAGAGAAACAGCACGATCTTGGGCAAAAGGAATGTCAACCACATGGATGTGTTTGTCGTCGCTGGATTTTGCCCACCATTTTCCTGTAACCTGATTTGGTTTTGAGTGTTTGGCATGTGGGATCAGTATTGCGATGCATTCTGAGAGAGCTGGGGCAGAGAGTGAGTGGAACCAAGAACTTGTGCTGTCCTTGACCATGATTGACTTCAAGACCATTATGCCGGAAAAGCCCTGCACAAGGCTGAGTTTGGGTTTGTAATGAGTTGGGGCAGTGATCCTATTGAGATGACTTAAACTATCTTCCTTCTTGCCTCTGCACCTCAAAATGATTGATTTGTTTTGGGGGGGGGGGGTGAAATCATCTGGTGATTTCATTGCAGGTTTGTCAAGGACAAAGGTAGTTCCTTGAGTGGAGGAGATCCAAGAATTCCAATACGCTGGGAAATTTGAAGGGTTAATAAAGAAAATCGACCAGGAAGGGTTTAATTGCTCCAAAGTGGATTTTGGGAATTGATCTGGATGTAATATGTTTTCATCACCATGCATTTCAATTTGAAGGATATTAACTGATCGTCCATTTAGTGTCAGTACTTCAGAAAGTAGTCAGGCTCCAGTAATGATCATTCCCTTAAGATGTTGTGAAACTTGAAAGGGTTCAGAAAAAATTTACAAGGATGTTGCCAGGGTTGGAGGGTTTGAGCTACAGGGAGAGGCTGAACAGGCTGGGGCTGTTTTCCCTGGAGTGTCGGAGGCTGAGGGGTGACCTTTATAGAGGTTTACAAAATTGAGGGGCATGGATAGGCTAAAAGGCAAAGTTTTTTCCCTGGGGTGGGGGAGCTCAGAACTAGAGGGCATAGGTTTAGGGTGAGAGGGGAAAGATATAAAAGAGACCTAAGAGGTAACTTTTCACGCAGAGAGTGGTACGTGTATGGAATGAGCTGTCAGAGGAAGTGGTGGAAGCTGGTACAATTACAACATTTTAAAAGGCATCTGGATGGGTACATGAATAGGAAGGGTTTGGAGGGATAGGGTCAGGTGCTGGCAGGTGGGACTAGAGTGGGTTGGTATATCTGGTCAAAATGGACGGGTTGGACTGAAGGGTCTGTTTCTGTGTTGTACATCTCGATGACTCTATCTGATCGCTACTGTGACCAGTGGCTGTGTTGCCTGTAGTCCGATCTTTCCCCTCACTGGCAACTACAACAAGAAATTCTGGTACTGCTGCCACCTTTAGACCAGGAGCCCCAGGTTCCAGTCCCATCTGCTCCAGTGGTGTGTAATAACATCTCTATATGGGCTGATTTAGAAAATACCTTCAATAAGAAGTTGTATTTTTAAAAGAACTTCAATGTGGCAAAAAAAACCCAAGGAGGTCCCTGACTCATTATCAGAACAAAATTTGATTACAACTTCACTCTGTTTCCCTAGATCTGATTTTAATATCGTTCCTTAATATATTGAGGTCTGTAAAATGTGTGTGCGCTGCGTCCGTTCCAGGAATAGTCTGTGCTTTTGGAATATTTCCGGCAGTTTGCGAGTTGTCAGAGTTGTCTCAACCTAGATCATCTGCCTTCGACAGGTCTCCCCGTTATCCTGATTAATCAGTCATGTTTAGCCTACTTTGACCTGCTGAATGAGAATTAGACTTTACAGTTGGGCTTTGATTTGTTTTAATTAAGCTGTAGAATTCTGCTATGTAGTTCTCCGATGGGCTAATTTTGCTTTCTGGGTAAATTCTTTATTTTTCCAATAACTTTACGCCTCCCTTTGCAAAAGCAATTATGAGCTGTGCTCCTGCCATAGGCTCAAGAAAGACTTGTATATCATTATTCTGTGTTAGGCAGTGTTTATGTATAAAAATAGATTGCTTCTAAACCCCCTTTTCAGTTAATGCTTTTAAATTTACGCCTTCTAGCCGATGACCGGTGGAAATTGTTTGGCCTTGTCAAATCCCTTCACCATATCTATGTCTGTATTCTGGTGAAAAGAGCCCAGATTCAAGGGAAACACTTGAATGCATTCAATCCCTTATCAGAACATTGTGTGACTGGTAGGCATGGCCATTTGAAATGCAATTGTAACACTGGGGAGAAAAACAAATTCTTCTACTCTGAAGCTGCTGCTCTGTGGTTGACTTCCTCACCCCTCCACAACTGCTCTCATTTTCTCACTCCGTTTGGCTTTCCACAAGGTACTCTTCAGCCTGAGTTACATACGTCTTGGACTCGTGTGTAATTGCTGCTTGTGGATAAAGGAGCAGATGCATCCTGAGAAGGGATTAAACCAGAACAGAAGGTCATTGGTGATTTTAGTTTCAAATTAAGCCAGTAACCTTGATTTGAATGGCAATTGAACTAAACAGAGACTCTTTTTGCCCTTTGAGAAGGGCAGTGTTTGTTTTAAAAAAAACTAAAGAGACTCTTGTCAACAAAACTCACTCCTAGATGCCCCTTCAAGTAGTGAGGTTATTTGTTCCAAAACAGACCTCTCTTTTTAAAAAAAATGTGCATCTTCGACCTGACTGCAGACTGCAATCTTGCGAAATGGCCTTGATTTTTACCCAGAGTGACTCTGTGTCGTTGTAGGGAGAGGCACCATTCAATTTGTCATGAAGATCTGTTAGGATGTATGAATGAGAAATCTAGTCAGATTTTCAAGTTGCTTAAAGGTGAAAAGGTTATGTCGGGATCGTGGGTCTCTTTTGGCAAAAGGACACCAAATGGATTTTACATTACCTGGTACCCACTCAGTGAGCTGTTAAATTTGATTTTTTTAAATTAAATTCTGATTTCACCATGGCCTTGAGAGTCAGGATTACTAGCCTATTTCGACCTTGCCAGCAACTCACCAATTTGAATTCAATAAAAAGTTTGTCTGTTGGTGTCCCTATAACCAATATCAATTGGCATAAAAACCTATCTGCTCATGAATTCCATTTAGGGAACGAAATCCCCCATCTTTCAGAATGGTGACATGACTCCCCATGTTCACTCTGTTTCTTTCTCTACAAATGTTGCCAGATCTGCTGAGTTCCTGTAACAATTTTGGGTTTTTGTTGCGAATTTCCCATCCTTATTTGGTCAGGCCTCCTGTGTGACTCAAGACCCATCGAACAGCCCTATGGGCAATTAATGCTGGGCAATCAATCAACACCTTTTTTTTTCAAAACTATACTTTACATACAATAAATATTTTTATGAATATACATAGTCACAAATACAATTCAGTTCTGTACGGTAACATATCAAGGAAACCAGCATTGGAGTTTGACTCTATCCAAATGAACCAAAAGTATCCCTTACTTGAACTAGACTATTTTCATATATTTGAGATATTGGGAGGGTCCAATAACTGAATGGACCTCAGAAGGTGGTCTTTCCCTGCTGTGCCTTGGTGGCAGCTGCCCCAAGCTTTAGTTTATCCCTCGGTACGTAGTCCTGGAACTTGGAATGTGCCAGTCTGCAACACTCGGTCAAGGTCAACTCCCTGCTCTGGAAGACCAACAAGTTTCGGGCAGACCAAGAGCACCTTTCAGTGTTGACTGTGCCTGGAGGACCATCAATGTTTGTTTTGATGTGTGACCTAGGGAACAGCCCATAGAGCACAGAGTCCAGCCTCACAGAGCTGCTCGGGACGAACCTCGACACAAACCACTGCATCTCTCTCTAGTCTTTCTTTGCCGAGGCACATTCCTGATGGAGACGTGTGACGGTCTCTCGCCCCTCCAGCTGCTTTGGGGGCAGTATGCTGTCGAGAGAGAGTCCAGATGTACATGAAGGATCTCACAGGTAGTGCCCTTCTCACCACCAGCCAAGTGATATCTTGGTGCTCATCGGAAAGTTCTGGTGATAGTGCTTTCTGCCAGTGACTTTGACAGTTGGCTTAGGGAACCATGTGACAGGACCCTCTCTCTCCTTTTCCTGCGGGGTCTTGAGGATGCCATGTGCTGACCACTTCCTGATAGACTGATGGACAAAGGTGCTTCTTGTTATGCATGTCTTCAGGAAGGGACGTGTGATATGGAACGGTCCAACCACTCGGGTGTTCCACAGCAATATGGTCAGTCCCATCCTTCCCAACACGGGGGACGGGAAGAACCTCCATACGTAGTGACACTCAGCGTTTGCGTACTGAGGGTCTACACACAGCTTGATGCAGCTGCACACAAAGGTGGCCATTGGGAGGGGGGGTGGCACTGGGTATGAATCCTCACCCCGTGCAGAGTTTTGTACATGGAGTCCCAGCAGACCTGGTCTATCTTAGATCTCCAAATGAAGTGGAAGATAACGCGAGTGGTGAGGTGACTGAAACAGCGCAGTTTTGGGCAATGGGCCAGATCTGTGCCATGTGGAGACAGTGCCTCACACCTGATGACCAGGGTTTTGCCCGCAATGGAGAGGGAGTGGTGCTTCCAAAAGGCCAGTTTCTGCCTCACCTTGGCGATATGCTCCTCCCAAGATTGTGCGCACATCCCGGCCCCGCTGAACCACATTCCCAGGACCTGTAGGAAGTTCTAATCTCTGAGGCACAGTCACAATTGCAGGGATAGTCTGCCCACCTGTTTTGGTGGTGTTGGCTGAGGGGTGACTTCAGTTTTATTACAATGTGAGCGACCCCTGTCATAACAGTAATGTGTTCTGACCAAATGCCATTAGTGAGCAATGTATAACAAGCTACAGTAGTCATGGATCACATTCATCTGCATAATACCGATGTCTTACTCACTTAAAGCGTGCACTCAATAATGACCTCAAGCCCGCCAGTCCAAATTGATTACAGGTTACTTCACAAAGTGCAAGTGTCCCTCGCTGTAAGGGTATGAAATGTTTAAAGACCTTCAGCGTTTCGAGGGAAAAACTCAAGACCCTGCATTATCTCTCAACAACATAATCTGATTCGGCAAATGTAACATTATTTTTGCAAGGAACTGGGTGATGCTGCTATCAGACATGTTATGTCTCTCTGTTGCAAGCCATTGCTGGATGGTTTTACTGGACTGCCCTTCAGTACAGGGAGAGAATGATTTTAAAATCCGAACAGTGGAGCTGCCTGGGAAGCTTCCCAACTCCCACGCCCGATTGTAACAGCCACTGAACTGCAACCAAGTTTGCAAATACTCAAATGTGCACAGATTTGGAATAGGAAGGACTTGAATTTAGTTAGCGCCTTTCATAGTCTCAACTTTCACGTCCCCAGCACATTCCTTAAGGGGAAAAAGTGTCGTCACTGTTGTAATGTAGTAAAAACGCAATTTGTATACACCCACCGACTCTGATATTGAGTCAGTAAATCTGTTTTCATCAGACACACTGGAAAGAGGTTCCCCACTTCCAATCTAAATTTTGTAGGAATTTTAATTTTTGGGGACCCTGTGACAGTCAGTGTCACTGAGTGGAGGGTGTGGGGGACCCTGTGAAGGGCAGCACGGGTGGCTCAGTGGTTCGCATTGCTGCCTCACAACATCAGGGTCCTAGGTTCGATTCCAGCCTCTGGCGACTGTCTGTGTGGAGTTTGCACATTCTCCCTATGTCTGTGTGGGTTTCCTCTGGGTGCTCCGTTTTCCTCCCACAGTCCAAAGATGTGCAGGTCAGGTGAATTGGCCATGCTAAATTGCCGTAGTGAGAGGTGCATTAGTCAGAGGGAAGTGAGTCTGGATGGGTTGCTCTTCGGAGGGTCGGTGTGGACTGGTTGGGCTGAAGGGCCTATTTCCACACTGTAGGGAATCTAGTCTAATCTTTAAGTGGTGCATCCAGCCGGCTGAGATTGCAGGTGGAATCTTAGTTTTGTGTTTTATCACCTCTGCCACTGTGGCACTGCTAGAACTTCAGCTGAGCTGTTAGGATTCGAATCTCTGATATGGTGTGTGAACCCTTTATTGCCTCACTCACTCAGGTGAACGAGCGTGCTACAAGGTCAAAGGATGCCATGACCCTCTTTTTGGAAGAAGGATGTCAGCCGAACCTGCCCTGCTCTCATTTCCCACAGCTCAACGTAAAAGAATTATTGGATTACTGTCACAAAATCATCTCCACAGCATGTTTTCCCCACATTTCGTTAGGCCATGCTCTTCAAAACAAAAAGTCCCTGATTTGCTTGATTATGCTGAAAAACACTTCAGGATGTCCTGAGGCTTTTGAAAGGCCCAACACACATGCACGTTTCTTCACTGTCAATATTTTAAAGGTCTTGATAGGGGATGGAAGTTGGGGGTGGTTGGCATTGGTTGGACAGTATGATTTTTATTACCCCCCCCCCCCCACCCCACTCCCCTCAGTGTGGAGTGTCCATGTTTGGTGTCAGTTCTTCAGCTGAACAATGCAGACCACAGAACAATGTGGCCTTGCACCTTTTAAACTGTATGGTACATGATATACCTTTTCTGCAAATTCCTGGCTCTACTGTCAGACTCCTTCTATGGGCCATCCTTCGGTGTCTAGAACAGTTAGTCCATCGTCTGACATGTGTCTGTTTAGTTGACGCATTTCGTTGGGCCTGTATCCAGCGTTTTGAATGAAGGGCTGTGTTTTTCAAAACATTGAGTCTGGAGACCTCAGTACTGTGTTCTTCCACCCATGTTCCTTGGGCCCTGCCGCCCTATGAGAGCTCCACGTTCCTCCGAATCCGGCCTGTTGGCTGTTCCCGCAACCTTGGATATACCTTCACCAACCCCAGTCTGCAGCCTGAGGCCACCAAGACGGAGGTGGCCGCTTAATGCGTGGCTCCCGGTGTTTTCCAGGTGGTTCAAAAGGTTACGAGAGAGCCTGAAAAGTAAGACCCATGTCTGTGGATAAAACTCCAAATGAGCTGCGTTCTACAAGATAGTTTTATTGTAACAAAAGTTGTTATTATGCTCTAAGTAAATCTGTTTGGGGTCGTATAACCACACTGGTTGTAGTGCTAGGTAATATCTTATATCAATAACTATTAGAGTCATAGATTGTACAGCAAGGAAACAGACCCTTTGGTCCAACCCGTCTATGATGACCAGATATCCTAACCTAACCTAATCTAGTCCCATTTACCAGCACTTGGCCCATGTCCCTCCAAACCCTGCCCATTCATATACCCATCCAGGTGCCTTTTAAATGTTGCACTTGTACCAGCTTCCACCACTTCCTCATTCCATACATGTACCACCCTCTATGTGGAAAAAGCTGCCCCTTCGTTCCCTTGTATATCTTTCCCCTCTCACCCTAAACCTATGGCCTCTATTCACCCACCCCAGGGGGAAGACCTTGTCTATTTACCCTATCCATGCCCCTCATGATATTACAAACCTCTGAAATGTCACCCCCTCAGCCTCTAACGCTCCAGGGAAAACAGCCACAGCCTATTCAGCCTCTCCCTATGTCTCAGACCCTCCAACCCTGGCGGCATGGTGGCTCAGTGGTTAGCACAGCTGCCTCACAGCACTCGGGTCCCAGGTTCGACTCCCATCTCGGGCAACTGTCTGTGCGGAGTTTGCATCGTTTTTACGTGGGTTTCCTCCAGGTGCTCCAGTTTCCTCCCACAGTCCAAAGATGTGCAGGTTAGGTGAATTGGCCATGCTAAATTGCCCATCGTGATAGGTGCATTAGTCAGAGGGGAGTGGATTACTCTTCGGAGGGTCGATGTGGACTTGTTGGGCCGAATGGCCTGTTTCCACAATAGGGAATCTAATGTAAAACGTCCTTGTAAATGTTTTCTGAACCCTTTAGAGTTTCACAACATCCTTCCAATTGAACTGCATGCAATATTCTAGAAGTGGCCTAACCAATGTCCTGTACGACAGCCCCCGATTCCTTTATTCAATGCTCTGACCAATAATGGAAAGCACACCAAAGGCCACCCTCGCTATTGTTTCACATAGATGTGGGATGTGCTGTAAGAAACGGTCTACAATCATTAATAGAATTATTTTAAGCCCCCAAATCATCTTTATTCCAGAGATAACTGAAAATCATAAAGTAACAACTGACTAATTGACTGAACTCTATTTAACTTAGGATACCTAAGATCAATATGCACATGATCAATTATATTTACAAACAGGTGGGCTGCAGCAGTTCAAGAAGGCAGCTCAAGGGGCAATGTACACTGGCCCAGTCAGAGACACCCATATCCCACACATGAGCACCAAAGAAAAATTGTATTCAACCAGAGACAGTTGGAAATTGCTCGGTACTCGATTCAGCAGTGTTGACTTTTCATCTTGCAATCCTCAAGTTTTGTTTCGGCTGAAACTTTTTTTAAGAAACGTTCCGGGTCGTTAATTGAGGCCCTAAGCTCAGGGAATTCTTCCACCTCCTGACATTTATGTCTCTGACCAAGCTTTGAGTAATCTCTCTCTCCCTCTTTGAGTTCAATTAGTGACTTTTTTTTTTGTCAGATGACACTGTGAAATGCCTGAAGTAAATCTCCTCTGTCAGAGGTATTATGTAAATCCATTTCTTTTTGGTGACACTTAGTCATGCTATCAGTTGCTGGGAATCCTCAACAAAAGGGCATTGCTGCAAAAAATGATTGATTTGTTTTGTATGATTCACTCCTATTTGTCAGTGACAGGAGTGGGTGGATTGTTTTAGAACAGTCTGCTGGGCATTAATCTGTGAATAATCAGAATAATTTATACTTGAACGGGAAACAATGAATTGCCAATAGGTTTATTTCAAATGCTGATTCAAATTGGAACATTCTTTTACTTAGTTTTTTTTTATTCGTTCATGGGATGAGGGTCTTAGTAGCTAGGCCCAGCATTTAATGCCCATCCCTATTTGCCCAGGTGGCATTTAAGAGTCAACCATATTACTGTGGGTCTGGAGTCACGTGTAGGCCAGACCAGGTAAGGATGGCAGTTTCCTTCCCAAAAGGACAGGAGTGAACTAGATGGGGGTTTTCCCCCGACAATCGATTTGTGGTCATCATCATTAGCCTCTTAATTCCAGAGTTTTATTGAATTCTGACTCCACCATCTGTTGGAGTGGAATTTGAACCTGGGTCCCTGGGTTAACATCCAGCGATAATACCACTGGGCTGTCCCCTCCCCAAATTCCACTTACAGGGAAATGTTGCAAGGCAGTTAATCTGCAAAATTGGGACAGCAGTCTGGAAAAGAGATTAATACTTCAATCCATTTCTTTCTTGCAACTGCAAGCTGAAGGGTTTGCCGGTTGCACTCTCTCTTTTTATTTTTATTTTTTTTTTCTTTTTCTGTCTATTTTCTCTCTCTCTCTCCTTTTTTATCTCTCTCTCCTTTTTTCTCTCTCTCTCTCTCTCCTTTTTTTTCTCTCTCTCCTTTTTTCTGTCTGTCTGTCTGTCTGTCTGTCTCTGTCTCTCTCTCTCTCTCTCTCACCCTCCCATTATGAATTGTCCTGAACCTGTCTGACAAGATTAAAGTCATTCCTGCCCTCTGCTTGAGGCAGGAGTCCCCAGTTTGTATTGAGTTTGACAACAGACGGGCTGGTACCTGATCATATCAGGATGGATGGCGATTGGCTGTTCCTGTTGCTGTTGTCAATATTTATGGCTGCTGCCTCTGTTGTCACTGAGTAAGGCCTCAGTGTATTGGCACTCCCATTGGCTCTAGCCTCCAGCATCTCCTGTAGAACTGGAACTGAAAAAGCCAATGTCCCAATGCAATTACTCTGGCTGGAACCTGAGGAAAGGTGTGGGAATATTTAAATTAAATCTTTTGTCCTTTTTTTTAAATGTTTGACTTAAGAAAAACCAGTGGAATTTACCCAGGGATATGGGAGGCAACATCTAACTAACTGAAGATTTTTGGATTAATTGGAAATCAGCTAAACTTAGGCAAGAATTGAGGTTAGAGGATGGGTTGCTGAGGGGAGGTTGAACAGAAGTGCTCAATGCAGAGGGGATTTGATAGACTAAATTGGTGTAGGGTTCAATCAGCAGGAGAGCCAAAATGTAAGAGAATTAACAAACGTGGAAGGTTGAGAGACAGAGAGGATAATCCTTCCTAAACAGTAAGTTGTTATTGTCAGGAAGGCGCTGTCTGAGAAAGGGGTGGAAATGGATTCATCAGTGATTCTCGAAAGGCCACAGAATAAATATTGAGCAAACCTTGACAAATTGCCCAATTTGGAAGAGTAACGGGGTAAAATCTGATTGGCTGAATTGCTGAGGTTTGTCTGCTTCTGTTAAACAATGAATTGAAGTCTTTCGGGAAGGTAGTGAAGAACCTGAATTGAACAAAGAACAATGTTGTCCTCAGAATCTCGAGCTGAATACTTGAGAGAGGGAAGGGCTAGTGTTCTGAAACCTTCTGATGAGAATAAATTGGCAATTCAATCCCCCTGGCCAGGGTTGCGACTCTGTGTAAAGGTATAAAGGGATTTTTTAGGATTTTTTTTAGTTGTATAAGAGAAAAGTTACAAGAAACCCAAAGTTGTGAGAATATTCACCAGTTGAACACACGAAGTGACTTGCACCAACCGATCTGATCAGGGATTAAAGCATCCTGCTGATGCTGGAGACCAGAAACAACACGAGGGAAGGCAAGGCTGCATGGAGTAGGAGATGATGGAGTGACCAGTTGAGTGGAGTTCTGTTCCCTTATCGCTCTGAATCTTCAGCTGTTTTAGCGGTGAGTTGTTGAAGGATGTGGAAAGCAAATGCTCAGCTTTGATTTTGAGGTTTACCCTCCGGGAGAGGGTGGGGGGGGAAGTGGTTTCTCTGCAGATGATGTTGACGCTGAGAGTCCAGGTAGTGTGCAGATTCTACTAAATGTGCAACTTTAATGTTTGTTCCGTCAGTGACTGTACCAAAAGTATTCCCGTTGGCTTTGGCTCATCCTGAGGTCATGAAAGGCATGAAATAAATGCAGGCTCCTTTCTTTCTGGACTTTATTTTCCCCTGTTTATTTTTCATTTGGGCACCCACCATTTCCTAACCTCGAGTAGACTGAATAAGCAAAAACCAGAGATGTTTGCTGCTTTTTTTCTTCCCCATGTTATCTTTGTCCAGTTCTGTTTCCTTCCTCTCACAATGAGTGTGCTTCTTCACAGTGCGACTGTCCAACGTTGTGTCCAAGGACAAACTTTCCCACCATTCCAAGGCGAATTGTCAGTACTCCTGAATTACCCTCCGTTTTCCTGGAATTCAAGACACCGCCTACAGGTCACTCCCACAACTGACTCCATGGGACACCCATCAAAGCTATTTCTATTTTTAAATTTAAAAAGAAAATTGCCTTACTGTAGACATAGTGGACATGATGATAAGGGGAAGATGCTGACGATAGTCAAGAAGCATCCTATTGGTTACTAAAACTGTTAGTTTCTTATGTGTCACAAGTGTGGTGATACTGTGGCTTTCAAGGGGTTATTTTGTCCTGAGTATTTTTTTTTGAAATGAGATTAAGGTTCGAGGTCCGATTCAACTCCTGAAAACCACTTGAGTAAATAGCTTCAGATTTCTTTTAAAGGTGGAGCTCCCTCAGATCAGGCTTTCCAATTTTTTTTTCTCTTTGTAGTTCTTAGGTTTAGCTTTAAGTAGAAGCTTTCAGGGTCTCCACAGAGTTGGGAAGCTTCTGTGGATGTTTCCTGGCTGCTGCTACTCTGAATTTTCTCTTAAAAGTTCTTTCCTCCTGGATTGGAGAACTGCATGTGAGAATTGTCTGAAATTCCCTTTTTTATTTTGCTGAGGGGTGTGTTTATGGGATGTTACTGTATTAGAACAGTTGAAGAAATAGTTTCTATATTTATTATTCAGTTACATTTTCCAAGAGAGTAGTTGTTCTGAATTCCTCTTTCTTTTTGGGTTGTATTTTAACTACAATTAGTTGTGATCTAACATGGTCGTTTCGTTTTTGTGCGTTTTCATTATGAGAAAATTGTGCAATAGCCACCCCATCTAAACTGATGGGGCTGGAATCCCGCTATATCCAAAATGGATAAGGAAAGTTCATGTTCTACAAATAAGCCTAAATTCTTCAATCACGTTAAAGCCAATTCGCATTGATAAAACACGAGTTACAGCAGAACCGACTGTATTGTGTTTTTGCTCAATGTGGAATAGTTTGACTAGTTGAATCACATCCGGAACAAGGGTACTTCACATTTACCTTTTAAAATAAGAACAAGTTAGAGTCCAGGTTACCTCTTTGATATATTTTGAGGGGATCTAGTCTGGGTCCACAATGTGAGGATGAACAGCCAGTCAGTGTGGGTGTTGCTGGTGGCAGTGGGTCACATGACCTGTCCAGGAACATGTCTGACCCTGCAGGTTGGTAACCCATCATGCTCTGCTGTGCTGTGTAGCCTCTATCCCCAAATAGGGGGCGCCATATCTTGGATGACTTACCAGCTTGTCAGGTAAGTATCTCCAATGCTTCGAGATGGCTCCTCCTGCAGTCTCACTCTGTTCCTGCAGTCTGTATACTCTTTCAGAATTCCACCCCCCCGCCCGCTTTCCCAGGCTTTGCCCAGCCCAGCAACGCCAAACAGATTCTTGTAATCAAACGTGAACCTGCTGGAGGTCATGGAGTGGCTGCAAGGAGGGAGGGGTAGAAAGACCGTGAGAACTAGTTTCAAACAAAAACAGAAAAGAACTGCGGATGCTGGAAACCAGAAACAAGAACGGAAATTGCTGGAAAAGCTCAACAGGTCTGGCAGCACCTGCGAAGAAAAATCAGTAAACGTTTTTGGTCTGGTGACTCTTCCTCAGAGTCCCAGACCTTGTTCCAAAGCAGGGTGTTTTTCAAAGGATGAAAACCACCTTGCGTCCCTCGTTCCAACTCCCCCACCCACCCCCCAACGTCAGCTGCTGCTAGAAGGCAGCACTAGATGCGCATTGGCTTTAACGCAGCAGAGGCTGAAGGTACCCTGTGTACAAGACTCTGAAATTATTCACACAGAAAGCTTGGGCTTGGTTATTACAGTTAAATTTGAAAAAAAGAGTGAAGCAGCGTAGAGTTTGACCCAAACATCCAGTCATGCAGCATTTGACGAGAGTTTCTGGGACTCTTGTTCCTGCTATAACTTGAATGTGCCTGTGTGACATTTGCCTGGCCCATAGAGATTCACTTGATATTTTGGGAATTATCCTAATGTGTCGCAGAGACTGATATCACCTTCCCTGAGCTACTGAGATTGACTTTGGTTCCCTGTCCATTACCTCTTAGCATCCTTTCAAGGCTGGTACCTGGCAGGATGCTGTTGGCTCAGTGACAAGGGGTGGCACGGTGGCTCAGTGGTTAGCACTGCTGCCTCACAGCACCAGGGTCCCAGGTTCGATTCCAGCCTCTGGCAACTGTCTGGGTGGAGTTCGCACATTCTCCCCGGGTCTGTGTGGGTTTCCTCTCACAGTCCAAAGATGTGCAGGTCAGGGTGAATTGGCCATGCTAAGTTGCCCACAGTTGTTAGGCTCATTAGTCAGAGGGGAATGGGTCTGGGTGGGTTGCTGTTCGGAGGGTCGGTGTGCACTTGGTGGGCCGAAGGGCCTGTTTCCACACTGTAGGGAATCTAATCTAATCTAATGTCAGAGATAATATTATTGTGATCTTGCAAGGATCATGACTCTGAATACAAGCTGATTTTTCTCCACCCAGACCTTCCCCATTCGATCAATCGGCACGATCATGTTAAGTGACCCAGGTTGGCAAGGCAGCCTGGAAGTGCATCACAGGCCAAAGCACATGTGCAACTTTCCTGTTGTTACGAGGACTCTTGTTTTCTAGCCTGGAGTGGGTGATTGTAAAGACTGCTTGGTTAAGAGCCATTATCTGCGTCTGCATCTGGGATTGTTTTGGAAGTTGCCCAGTAACTCCGTACAGTGTCAGAGAGTTTTCCTTTCGGGAAAGTCCAGTTCATTGTCACTTCTCTGCCCCACCACGTCCCACAGAGTAGCACAGAGGTCAGGCGCTTTTAAATCATAATTCAGTTCTAGTGTTTCCTCTGTAAGCTACTGCCTGCTGTCTGACTGAGTGGGGCTCCCAGTTCTTAGCCCAATTTCCTTTTCAGCTTGACATGGTTAAATGGTCCTTGACTTCAGTCTGTCACGTGTTTCGAAAGCAGTGATGTGTAGACTTTAAGAACCCTGCTCAATGTTGCTGTAAGACTGTGTGTGTTCATTTGAACTTTGCACGTGCCTGTACGTGTCTAATGTCTGCTGGGATATATTGGTGGTTACGCTGTACTTTAGCACAGTGGTGTCACCATCTTTGTACAGCAGTCTTTGTCGTTTGCCAGTACAGAGCTTGAGTGTTTGATATTTTGTCAAATCTTTTTAGCTTGTACTCATCAGCAACTCCTAAGAATGTAACTTAAGGAGAAGCCAACATTTTGCGGTGTAGGTATCGAGGAGGAGAATGCTCATTGTTGGCAAGGGGACTCTGGTACGGCTGTTGCTATGGAGAGTACACCTGTTTATGGATTACGGTTAACTGCCAGGCTTTGTTTAACTGTTAAACCAGGTAGTTGGACTCTACCTGATCAAAGGCGTTGCCCTGAGAGACGAGTGGTTGACTGTTGTGTGTCTTGTTGCGTTGAAAAAGGTGCAGTGTACGTTAATTCTTGCAGACAATAGGGCCCTGTGCGTTAACGTATGTATGAGTTGGAACCTAGAAGAATACCACCCAGCCAGTCTGAGTGACGATCTGAAATTGGGTTCACGGTTGGGATGATTGACGAAATGTTATCCGTTTGCAGAATACTATCTAATGTTGGACACTCTATTGCCTGTTCCGTGTGTCTGATGTGGTATTTATTGGACTGGGATGGATAAAGTCAGAAATCACGCAACACCAGGTTTGTTTGAAATCACGAGCTTTCTGACCGCTGCTCCTTTGTCACCTGACCAGCACTTGTGTTGCTATGGCAATGTAGCAGGATGAAACCAATATTGGTCAAACACGTTGAGATACCCCTAGGGTCATTTGGGAGGTCTGAGTCCAAATGTGAATGGCTTTTCCTGGGTTTGTGTGATTTATACTGTGAGCAGTGATCTGATCAGGGTAGCCTTTATTGCTCAGGATGTCTTTGTTATGCCTTATTCAAGTAACATAGAATACTATTGTGCAGTACAGAGGGCCTTTGGGCCTTTGGCCCTTGATGTTGCACCGACCAGTGGAACCAATCTGAAGCCCAAATAACCTACACTATTCCATTATCACCCAGATGTGTATCCAAAGACCACTTAAATGCCCTTTAACATTGGTGAGTTCACTACTGTTGTAGGCAGGGCATTCCTTGCTACTCTGAGTAAAGACCCTATCTCTGACATCTGTCTTATATCTATCACCTCTCCCTTTGTGCTTGCCATCACTATCTGAGGGAAAAAGGCTCTCGCTGTCCACCAGATCTATGTTAGGTTCTTTTTTTTTCTGAGATACTTCTGACACACTCAATGCAACAGCAAATGCCAACTTCTTTGAACAAGCAAAATTTTATTCAGCACCGTACAATACGAGCTTTGGAAAAACCCTGAACCCTCTTCGCTATGCTTGCAAAGTGTGTCCAGGGAAACTCTGAACAAAGGTAATAGTCCTTCCTTTGTACAAAATCTTTACATCACAGTCAGTAATGCTCTCAAGACAACCCCCAAAAACTCCATTACAGTCACATGCCACACAAGTAACAAAGCAGTGACCACATCATCTCCAGAAACAATGTAATGCAAATCATCCCTTAATGGTCAGATCTCGTGCGAATTGTATTTTTTAACTACATGGAGTAGTCCAATTCTTGCTGTAATGTTCTTAGTGATTTCTGAATAGGAGATGACAATGTAAATGGCAAGGAAATGACCACGTAAATGGTTCAGAATAAACGGAGATGATAATATAAATTTCTTATGCCTCTGACTTGCAGCTAGATTATCCCATCCACGCCTTGGGACATACAATTTCCTGCAGGTAATCAGAGCAAATGAATTCTTTAATATCTAACCCTCTCATTACCTTGTCAATTGAGTCATCTCTCAGCCTTATTCTCTGTAACGAAAACTGTCTCAAGTCCCTCAGCCTTTCCTCATAAGACATTCCTTCCATACCAGGCAACATCCTAGTAAATCTCCTCTGCACCCTTTCCAATGCTTCCACGTCTTTCCTATAATGCGGTGACCAGAACTGTATGCAATACTCCAATTCTGGCCACACCAGAATTTTGTACAGCTGCAACATGACCTCACCGCTCTGAAACTCAATCCCTTTACCAATAAAAGCTAACACATCGTATGCCGCCTTAAAAACTCTACCAACCTGGTGGCAGCTTTCAGGGATCTATGCACATGGATACAAATCTCTAACCTCATCCAAGAATCTTACCATTAGCCCAGTATTCTGTATCCTGTTACTCCTTCCAAAGTGAATCATCCCACACTTCACTCCATTCCTCTCCGATGTGAGTGCACATTGTTCTTCAAAGTTGGAAGAGGAGTTAACGAATGAGTGAAGAATTGTTCTTCATAGAGATGCTGACTGAAGGTTATATCCCAGAAGGAGGTGTCCTGCTGAGCTGAGAGGTTGAATGAAGGTGGGGAACAGAAAATGAAGCAATATAGCTGCCCAGTTTGAGCTTGCATCTGCTGGAGCCAGGACAGCAAAGGGTTAAATTAAGGTTGTTGGTCATTCATAGTTAGCGAAGTCATTTGGTTTCCCTCCTCCCCTCTTTCCCCCCCCCCCCCCCCCCCCAATACCCTTTCTTGGTGGCTTTGTGCCTAGCTTATCTCTGACTGCAGGCTTTTTTGATGTCGAGTGACAGTCGTAGAGTCATAGATGTACAGCACAGAAACAGACCCTTCAGCCCAACTTGTCCATGCCGACCAGATATCCTAAACTAATCTAGTCCCATTTGCTAACGCTTGGCCCACATCCTTTGAAACCCTTTCCTATTCATATACCTATCCTTGTAAATTCTGGTTGTTCATTCTTAACTTATTTGTCTTGAAGTGAACCACACCCTGCAGAATGGAAATGGATTGCTTTAATTCAGAAGGTTGGGGGGAAGATTTAAATCTATCCATTGTTAGCTTTCCAATCCATGTTCTCTAAATTCCTCTGAGTAAATCTGACAGGGAATTTGGGAAGCTGTTCGCTCAGCAAGTGAGACAGTGAGGCTCACCTTGTAGTAAGTGAAATATGTCCAGATTGAGGAATGGGACAAGTCAGTGGTTCCAGATGGGGTCCTGTGGTTTGACATTCTAGAAAGGGAAAAGGAGCATGATATTATTTGTGTTTTTGCAATTCACCGTGACATTTGGTTGAAGGCTACACAAGCAAATGATTAACCGGATAATGCATTATTCCTGGGGCTCTGTTTCAGTCAAGGTTGCTTCTACTGTGGAAAGGGACCATATCTGTCAGTAGTCCAAGCTAATATTGATTTTGTACTCTGGAGATATTCATTAAACACAGTAAGTGGACTGTGTGTAGTGGCTCGCCTTTGGGACAGGGTCCAATGCCTGAAGTGGAAGTATTCCTCCCCTCCTGCCTTGAAGGTTCTGAGTTAAGGGAAAGGGGAAGACCAATTGCAAGACTGCGATTGTTGGGTGTATTCACCTTTTTTATATTTGGGAGCTGAATTTCAAAGCAAAAGATTTGAAAGGGAAAATTGTATTTCAAAAAGATCATCTTGCTGGGTCAAAGAGAGAGAGAGATTCTCTCTTTCCTCTCCTCCCCACCCCCCCCCCCCCCCCCCCCCCCCCCAAAAATATCTGAAGGTGAGATTGAACGATAGGAGTTTGGAGCCAGTCCCAGTGTGATCTGCTCGAGATCTGGGTCTGAGCAATGTGGGGATTAGTGTGAATGACCCTGACGTTAACCGTCACATCATATCAAGGGGGGGGAGCAACTACACTCGCGATTGTATCACACTCCTCACTGGAATCACCTAATGGAGGATCAGTGCTCTGAAAGCTAGTGCTTCTGAATAATCTGGTTGGACTAGAACCTGGTGTTGTGTGATTTTTAACTCTAACATTTGGTGCAGTTCTCTCAAGGTGCCTTCCTCTATGGAAGATGATAATCCAGGCTGGGGCTCCTGAGCCAGGGAGATCCTCTGGCTTTAAGCTATTGAGTCTGCTGCTTATACTCTTTGGTTCAGTGTTCCTGCGGCTGACTCTTTATCTTCATTCCTGAAGAACATGTTGTCCCCAGTTTATGCTAACTCTGCAATTTGCTGCCAGCCAATGACCTGGAGCAGACTGGAATATCTGGGTAGGGTTTTCCTGCTGAACCAGATCACTGAGGGGGGTGGAGGGGCTGCTTTCACGTCTCCTGCAATGTTGTGAGATGGACGATCTTTCTCGTCTGGCGATGCAATTACAACAACTTTCACTTCTGTAGTGCCTTCCTTGTTCTCTCACATGTCCCGAGGCCCTTTCAGAACTGCAGCAATGGATCAGAAGAGAGCGTTAGCATTTGATGGTCAGCTCCACGTTTACTTAATCACAGATTTGTCAATCCTGAAACCCTTTGACCAGCTGATATCTCCCGCTGCCCATTATGGTGTGAAGTATAGATATGTCTAACGTGACTCTGGGTGCGGGGGGGGGATGTGGTTAGTGGGAATGGTTTATCCTTGGGTAAAGAGCAGAGAATTTTGAGCTTGATAATCTGTAGAGAATTCGTCACGCAGGGGGGATCTCCAGTGTTTCCAAGTATGCTTTCTGTACAGGTGAGTACATTGCATCAGACTCAGGCCAGTTCAGTCATGGGTTTGAAGTGACATAGACCATGTGCAGTCATGTTTAAAGCTAGCTGCTGTGATCTAGCCCCTTAGACACAGTGAAGCCTTCCTGCCCAAGCTTCTACCTACTGCACACTCCCCCTGACAAATCCCTGGGATCAGGGCTGAAACACTTCCTTTCTCCTGGTTTCTGAATTCCAAAATCCTTGTTACTCGGTGAGGTGGAGATGACCTCTGGAGACTGCAGGCAAACAGTGTATAACACTATCTGTTACTAATGCTGAATGTGCTGGTTAGGGAGCCTTCATTGTGCAAACCAGGCGAATATATCAACCCAGCATTGGGGCAAGTGTTCATACTGACGGGTGCAGTGAGCAGCAACCACTCTGATGTCACCTGGTCGTGTGGGCAGAACAACTTAGGTTTTCACTCTTCAGGATTCGAACATTTGCTCCACCTCACTGTCTCTGCAACAGTGTTGAGTCGTCATTTTAATGTAACCTGTGACAATTCAGAACTTTTGTACTCTAAGGACTCTAACCACTTCCTTTTTATAGAAACAAAGGCATCACAGCTTCCTGTCCTCACCTGCTCTCTCTCCCCTGTCCCTCCCTTCAGCAGCTTCACCTGGGATTGATAGATCATGCTCAGTGTGAAGCTGTTGCCTTGCTGCCTAGGATTTTCGCTACTTGGCACACTGTTCAGCCACAATGGACAGTGACTACCCTCTGGGTCTCTGGCCTGTGTGTGGGAGTGAAAGTCCAAACATGTGCAGGTTAGGGTGGATTGGCCACACTAAATTGCCCTTTGGTGTGCAAGGAGCTGCAGGTCAGGTGGGTTAGCAATGAGAAATGCAGGGTGTACAGGGATGGAGTGGGATGTTGTTCGGAGGGTCAGTGTAGACTTGATGGGCTGAATGGTCTGCTTCCATACTCTGTCTGGATTCTGTGGAATACCCAATATGATGGTGTATTTTTATGAAATTGAAGTAGTCATGACAGTACAGAATTGAGGCCTTTTCAGTTCCTGAAGCCCACGCCCACTCTCTGTTGGAGAACCATCCCCACCCCTCCAACTCTCTCCCTCTAGCACAGCCAGCTTATTTCCCTCACATGATCATCTACTTTTGAAGTCATTGATTGTATCTATTCGAACAACCATAGATTTGAATTGATTATTATTATTATTGTCACATGTAGCTGGATACAGTGAAAAGATTTGTGTTGGGTGTGGTACAGGCACAACATAACTAACAAAGTGCATTAGGGTCACAAAACAGAGAGAGGGATACAATGTTACAGCTGCAGAGAAGGCGCACAGGGAGCGAGATCAACATTAAACTTAACATTTGAGAGGTCTGTTCAGAAGTTTAAAAACAGTGGGGAAGAAACTGTTTTTGAACCTGTCGGTACGAAGATGGTGAATTTCAGATTCGTATAACTTCCTGAGACTTTAAAATAAAATCTTCAACACGTTCTCCATCTGCTGGTCTATCTCTTGCTCAGAACCATACGTCTGTGTCCCTGGTTAGCTAATGGGACCACTTCTCATCTATATTACCTACTGTCAGTACAGCTCCCCTCACTCTCGAGTCCTCAGTCTTCATTGCAACTGTATTTCTATCAAGGCATTATGTTATATAGGTGGCTGTTGTGGGGGCTGGGTTCAAGTCCCATCTGATCCAAAAGCTGCATAATAACATCCTTGAACAGGCTAATTAAAAATATCTAAAATTGTACAGATCCCGTGATCATGTTATCCTTAAACACCAGCAGTTTCCACCATCTTCTCACGGACAATGAGGGATGGACTACCTTGTGAAAAAAGTTTATATGTCCTTGCAATTTTTTTGTTTGCAAATCCAGGGCCTCCATGTCCTTTTTTTTATGGTTAGTGATAGGGTGAGAGGGGAAAGATATAATAGAGAACTAAGGGGCAACTTTTTCACACAGAGGGTAGTGCGTGTGTGGAATGAGCTGCCAGAGGAAGTGGTGGAGGCTGGTAGAGGCATCTGGATGGGTATATGAATCGAAAGGGTTTGGAGGGATATGGGCCTGGTGCTGGCAGATGGGACTAGATTAGGTTGGGATATCTGGTCGGCATGGACGGGTTGGACTGAAGGGTCTGTTTCCGTGCCGTATGTCACTATGACTGAGAGATTCGAGGTGGCTATTCAACCACAATGGGCTTCACAGTCAAGTCATTCACATTTACATTAGCGACTGCGCCTCTATATAACTAGGCCGACGGAAACGGACTGGACGGCGTGGGCAGGTTGGACCGAAGGGCCTGTTTCCATTGCTGGAAACCTCTGTGACCTTGTATAAATGGTGTCCCCACTCGTGGTGTGTGAGTGCGATGGGCTGACCCATTGTAAATGGAGTCTACTGCCATCTTTCACGCTCACTAACTCATTCAAACCATCTGCTGTTCCACAGACTGCAGTGTCACATGACCCAGCCCCCTCATTACCTGCTGTCCCTTTAGAAAACCCACAAACACCAATTTCCTAATGGGGACTCTATCAGGAAGGTACTTGCGGTTGTGTCTGGTCTATTAGTTGTGATCAGATTTGTGCCACCACCCCCTCCTGTCCTGGCGAGGCCTCTAAAGCTCTGACTAGCCAATGATAATTTACAGCTTGCAGCATTTCTACCAAATATTGGAGGCGTGCTGTTCATGTAGAAATCTCTGTCTCAGTCAGTAGTATTGTTGCCTTTTGAATTTTGAAGTGGGAGTTGAACCTGATTGAGGGAGCACTGCCCTGTCTGAGGTCCTGCCTTCAGGGTCAGCTCTTAAACACAGCCACCCCCACCCCACACACCCGAATAATCTCTGTCTGTCTGTGTGTCTCTCTCTGGCAGTCTCCCAGAGGGGCAGTGATGGCTAGTGGTATTAACGCTGGACTATTAATCCAGAGAGGTAAAAACAATGACTGCAGATGCAGGAAACCAGATTCTGGATTAGTGGTGCTTGAAAAGCACAGCAGTTCAGGCAGCATCCGAGGAGCAGTAAAGTCAACATTTCAGGCAAAAGCCCTTCATCAGAAATACCTGAAGGGCTTTTGCCCGAAACTTCAATTTTTCCGAGGAGCAGTAAAATTGAAGTTTCGGGCAAAAGCCCTTCAGGTATTTCTGATGAAGGGCTTTTGCCTGAAACGTCGACTTTACTGCTCCTCGGATGCTGCCAGAACTGCTGTGCTTTTCAAGCACCACTAATCCAGAATATTAATCCAGAGACCCAGGTCATGTCCTGGGGACCTGGGTTCGAATCCCACTATGGCAGAATTTGAATTCAATAAAACAGTTTCTGGAATTAAGAGTCTCTAATGCTGAGTCTGAATCCATTGTTAAGTGTCAGGAAAAACACATCTGGCTCACTAATGTCCTTCAGGGACGGAAAACGCCATCTTTACCCAGTCCGGCCTACATGTGACTTCAGACCCACTGCAATGTGGTTGACGCTTAATGCCCTCTGGGCAATTAGGGATCGGTAATAAATGCTGGGCCCAGCCAGCGATACTCTCATTCCACGAATGAATTAAACCAAAGAGTATCTGATCATTAGCACTTTTTTTGGGAGGTTTGCTGTATGCAAATTAACTGCAGCCTTTGCTTCAAATACACCATGGGGCCTCCTGAGATGGTGGAGGGTGCTAGGTAAGTGCTAATGGCTGTTTTTATTTGGGATTACACAGCCGATTGGGATGTGTGTGTGTGTGTGTGTGTGTGTGTGTGAAGCCTGGCCTCAATTGATTCAGGTCAGCAACAGAGAGAGAGAGAGAAAGAGACTCCCCCTCTGAGATGGGGAGTGATTTATTTTCCAAGCTGTCTGGAAGAGTTGGCATGCAGCGGAGTGAGCCCAGTTCCCTCCTACCTGCTGAGAGGCTTGGGTGTAAACGAACACAACACTCTCTCAGAAAAGCATTTGAGAGCATCTGTCTCTCTCCCCCCTCTCTCTCTATCCCTCTCTCTCTCTCTCTTTCTCTTTCTGTGTCTGTCTCGAGGCAGGAGAGGGCAGTGTCCTAAGGTACCTCGCTGTGGTTCTGTCCAGGACTTTACCATTGACTCCTCCTGCTTGACTCTGAGTGGTCACTTCAATTGTCAGATGCTTTGAGTCTCTGCAGACATGCAAGTAATTTTTCATTCTAATAACATTTGGCTTTCACCCAAAGTCAACATTTCCTGTCAGTCTCCAATTCGCCTGGTGTCAGTTCAGTTATTCAACTGCAGTGTGAATCACAGACAGGTGTCCAACCTCTCCTTGACTACTGGATTTGCATAAGGAGGGCACTCACACGATGGGAATCGGAGGCAAGAATTTCCTTCAAATCCAATCCCTTCTTGTGGAGGGCGGATAATAATTCTGGGCACGGAAAGGGGCAGAAGTCAGATTGTTACCACTAACCTTCCAGCAGCATTTTGAAATGAGTCTGATGTATCACGCGATAGAAAGAAACAGCGTTTACATATTGCCTGCCTCTCTTTGATTGTAAACTGAATCCCATGGACTGTGACCTGTTGTCCCTCAGCGCTGAATCTTCTTTTGAAAATAAGTCTTTTAAAATTAAACAAAAAGAAATATAAAACCGAATGCCTCCCTGACTTGAAATGAGAGGGTGACCACTCCTACTGGGGGACAGAAGTCAGCACCTTGAGGGAAGCCTTGTTTTGTGGAGTGAGGGTATGAGGTAATGTGGTGCCCAATGGTCTGTGAGGAATCTGTAGACTGAGTGGGAATCAACAGCTTTGACCTCCAGAGCCTTAACACCTGAGATTTGAGAAGTTTGTTTTCAAAATAGACATAAACCTGTCAGGCAATAATTGAATGTAGTGTATACATTGGTGGAATATTTTTGTCTGGATTGCCGTAACGATGGTGTTTTATCTTCTGTCACCTCCGCTTTTGAGAGGTCTAGGCCCGAAACAGTCAGGCAGTGCAGAGCCTGTCTCTGAGGTGTTCTGAGGATTTTTTTTTTGCAAGGGAGAACTTTCATTTATTGTCACAACCGCTAGAGCACAGGCAGTCCAGTTTTATCTCTGTTTTTTGCATGGGGTGGGGTTGGGGGGAGGCGGCGCCAAGGGATTTGGAGGCCAAGTCCCTGGTGAAACATGGAGCCAACTTGGGCACAGCAAGATCCAACAAACAGCTAAGGAGTTATCCCTTTTCTCTCTCCTCCTTTGGTGAGATGTTAATTTCAGGTACAATGTTGCCCGGGTGCTATAAATCCCTGAACACTGTCGTGTAGCGGACAAAACGTTGTTTCAGTCTCCTGATAATGGTCATGTTGCTGCACCTGGGTCAAGAGGAAGGTTTGATCGCTGACTAGTATTAATTGCATGACAGGAAAGTGTCCTGCATTTTTGTTTTTTTTGGTAAATGTGGGCAACAGATGGTTTGGTGTGAAAGGCTAGGGGCCCTTACCACTATTTTGATCAGTTATCATTGGGAGAATGAGCTTAAACAATCATCTGGTGGGAACTGATAGGCTTGCCTGTGAAGCCCATTTTTGGTGAAGAGCTATCTAGATTCTCTCGTGAGCAACAATGCCATGGAGGCACCGAAGGTGTATGAGGAACAAAAGATTTGCACCCTTTGATAATGTAGGTGTTGACGGATGGACAGCGCTTCCATTTCTCATTCACCTTGAGAAGGTGATGGTAACTGCTACTGTTTTAGGAAACATACCGTGGACAATTGGAGATATTTTCAACTACCTGCCCAGGGACGTTTTTCCATACCTTTTGGATCAGGTGGGACTTGAATCCAGGCTCAGAGATAGGGACATTAACACTGGACTGCAAGAGCCAAGTACAAAAGAAATAATTGTATTGATAAAAATGCAATTGGAGTGAATTGTGGTCAGAAGCGAGGAAAGTTCAATCGTCTGTTTGCGAGCTGGAAGGGATGGGCCTGTATCCAGGATCACCTTTCAAAGGGCCACTTCCCATCCCATTAAAACAAGGAAGATCCTGAAGGAATGTCATAAAGTGACAGCTGGGAGGTTGTCTTTTATTGTGTGGGAACCAGAGTGAGGGGACACAGTTGAGTTTAAAAAAAAGGCTTTCCAATTTTAAGGCAGATTTTGTGTTCAAGTGTTGTAAGTCTGGAGCTTTCTTCTCCAGAAATAGGCCCATTGGATAGCTGTTTGATTAGGCTGGCTGTTACAGCACAGTAGTGTCCTTACCTCTGAGCCCGGGGCTTGGATTGAAGTGGCACATCTAATAGCATCTCTCAACTGGTGATTAGAAAATGATCTTGATGCTTGATTTGGGATGTGTAGACAGAAGGTTAGAGGGTGCAATCGACCAATGCAGGTCCGATCGCCATCAAATGGTGGACCAAGCTCATGGGGCCGAATGGCCTCATTCTACTCTTCCATAAGCAGTGTACTTGTATCCTGGTGCTGTTAGGGAGGGAATCCCAGGATTTAGACCCAGTGACACTGAAGGAACGGCCATCTATTTCCAAATCAGGGTGGTGAGTGGAGGGAAACTTTAAAAGTTTGTGGTGTTCCCATGTATCTGCTGCCCTCTTCCTTCTAAATGGAAGTGGCCATGGTTTTAGAAGGTGCCGTCTGAGGATTTGTGAATGCGGCTTTAAACTCTCCACACTAAACCTCCTTTGTGTTTTCTTTTTTTAAAAAAAAGAGAGAATGCTAACCATAGTGTTGAATGAAGGCTGAGAAATGGGGAAAGTCATTGTCGACACTCATTTGAACCATTGAGGGGCATCGCAAATGAAGAATTGGTCTCTCTCTTTGCTCACAATGAGCCAGTGGTTTGCATTTCTTTTTTTTTTAAATAAAAGGGAATTCCAGTCATTGAGCTCCATTTCTCTTTGCTGATGTTGCAGATGAGGAGACCCCCACCCCTGCTGCACAAGTGGGTCTTTGGCCTAGGGTGGGAAACTGATAGAGTGAGGGGGCGAATGTATCAGTCTAGCTTGGTCCTTGAGAACAATGTGGCTGGCCTATATCCCCCACCTCCATTTCTCTGAGGGGATAATGGTGGGGGTCGGCAGGCAGAAAATCTGTGCGCCTCTGTGCCAGTGTCCATTCTAAACGACCTCAACGAGGGGGATAAGTGCAAACTGATGGGGCCAGAGTGGGGAGAAGAGACTGGTCCAAGACTGGGTGCCTGACTAGTGGGGACTTCCTGTTCTTGAGACACTTTGTCCCAGATTCGAGACTTATTCCAAATTTGTTATCCTATTGGGTGCTGCTTGGATGGTTTTACAGTAAGAGTAGTCAGCTATTTACTGAATGAGCCATTGTCTTTCCAATTTGGCAGCATCTGGGATGAGTGGTGTTCTGAGTTGGAGCCCAGTTTTCTCCATACTAGAAGCTCCTGGCTCTGGGTGAGTGCTGGACAGAACGCCTGACTAAAGCAGCACCTAAAAATACTCCCAAACAGAAAACAGGCTCAGACCTTTTTTTTTAATATAGAGTCGTACAGCACAGAAACTGACCAGTCCATGCTGACCATAATCCCAAACTAAACTGAACTGCTCCTGGCCCATATCCCTCCAAACCTTTCCTGTTCATGGACTTTTCAATATCGTACCCACATCCACCACCTCCTCTGCAAGTTGATTCTGCACATGAACCACTCTGTATTTAAAAAGAAATGTCCTTCATATCTTTTTAAATTTTTGGCCTATCACTTTAACAATATGCCGCTGTCTTGAAATCCCCCACCCGAGGGAAAAGGCCACAATCGTTAACCTGCATGGTGGCTCAGTCGTTAGCACTGCTGCCTCACAGCGCCAGAGACCTGGGTTCAATTCCAACCTCGGGCGACTGTCTGTGTGGAGTTTGCACATTCTCCCCGTGTCTGTGTGGGTTTCCTCCCGGGTGCTCCAGTTTCCTCCCACAGTCCGAAAATGTGCAGGTTAGGGTGGATTGGCCATGCTAAATTGCCGGTAGTGTAAGGTGAAGGGGTAAATGTAGGGGAATGGGTCTGGGTGGGTTGCTCTTCGGAGGGTCAGTGTGGACTTGTTGGGCTGAAGGGCCTGTTTCGCCACTGGGAGTAATCTAATTAAAATAAAAATTATTGCTACCCCTCATGGTTTTATACACTGCAACAAAGGAATCTGTAAACATCCTACACTCCGGTCTTTTCTCCTTAACACTTTTTATTTTCTTCCTTTCTCCCTCTGTTCTCTTCTTGCTCTCTTTCTCCCCCCACCCGCTCGCCCCATCACTTTCTCCCCAGTCCCACTCTTTTCTCTTCTCCCCTCCCCCCCCCCCCCCCCCAATCTTCTCTCCTCTTCCCACCTCTCTTTTCCCCTACCCTGCCTCCCTCACTTTGTCCCATCTCCTCCCTCCCCCCTCACTTTGTCCTATCTACCCTCCACCCCCCCAATCCCTCCCTTCCCTTTCTCCCCTGTCCCTCTCTGTCAAAGCCAAGCACAGGAATAAATTCTTTGTTCCTGCAAACCGCTCCACATGTTTGTGATGTCCACCGATGCGGGAGGAGGATAGTTGGAGAAGACTTCCTGTTGGCATCAGAATTGAACAGAAAAATATTTTCCTTTTTTGTTTTTAAGGTGTAATTTGCATTTTCTTTTGTCACCTCAATGGATTTCTTGCCAATAATGAATCCATAGATTTGCATGCATGTGTGTGGGTTCTCCATCTTCCCTGTCGTCTTGCAGCCTGCTTCTGTTGTCATGGTAACGTGTGGTACCAGGAGAAGTGGGATAAGCTCATAATCACTTCAGTCATCTCTCATAAGCTGCACCCTCGTGTTTTCTGCCCGCCCCCCCAAGTCCTCCAGGCCTGTATTTGTGCTCCACCTCCTGCTTTTTCTTTGTTCTTTTTAACGTAGTGTGGCCGTGTGAGACTGAGATAGCAATGGGTTACGTTGGTGTGCTAGCAGCTTGCAAGCTGTAGGCACACTTGAAAATAAATGGCTTCAGTTTATGTTTGGACTGAAATATGCTAGATTTGGTGTGTGTCGCTGTGCAGTACAGCTCTGTGTGTTCTGGTTTCAATGATTTTAAACTGAGCCACTCCCCCAGCCCCACCCCCACCTTTTTTTTTAACCCATGCTTGGTAGCCTAAGGCTATCTGTCCTCACTTAGCTCTTTTAATTCAGCACTCTGTGTTTGCCAGCTGTACCTGACTGCAGTTTGTGTGGAGCTGTGCCTAGGGCAGGAGGTGGGGTGTGAGTGGTACCATCTGGGAAACCTAATTTCCCCACCTCACAGCCCCGCACCCCCAACACCCCGTTGTTCTTTGTGCTGCCAACCATGATGCCTCGTGCAATGGCATTTAGATTGGTGAGGGGACATGGAGACAGACATCAGGAGTTTCCGGCTGGAGTGGGATGTATGAGATGGGTGTAACACCAGGTGGGGATTGGTTGGGGTGTATGTTACTGACCCTGGATGAAAGGATGTCTCAACAAGGAATCTCTTTTTGTCCCATTCCGGGGACTGCACTTACAAAGGATGTGTTGACTTGAGGGAAGGTGGGGGAAAAGATTGGAGATGAGGGGTTTCAGTGACGCAATGGTGGAGGTTGGCACGGCTGTGCTGTCCTGTCTCACTACTGCATCTGTTACTAAGTAAACAAAGTCTCATCTTGGTAACTGAGAGGAGGAGACCTACCTCATTGATATCCAGTCTTAGGAGAAGAATCAATTGCCCGGATCTCTTAATAACTGAGATTGTGAGTTTATCATCGTAGTGGGGTGAGTGTGAGCTGACCTGGCCAGACACCCCTGACTTCTATTCTAGGCCTGTGCTTGGTTGGTTTTGAGACAGGGAGAAAGTGGGTACTGCAGATGCTGGAGGTTAGAGTCAAGATTAGAGTGGTGCTGGGAAAGCACAGCAGATCAGGCAGCATCCGAGGAGAAGGAGAATCGATGTTTCGGGCAACAGTCCTTCATCAGGAAAGGGCATCCAGCCAGCGCATGTCTGAGGAGAGTTGTGATTTCTGTTTCTCTTGGGGGATGTCATGTGAAGCAGTGAACTGACTGTAGACACCCCTGCACGCGATTTCAGATCGGCATTGCCCTCTGATGTTACATTTCAATTCCAAGATGCCGGTGAGTTCTCCTGTGGACGACTGTGTCCATGTCTTGTCATCCTGCTCCAGGAAGGATGTTAAATCAGAGAGTGTTCAGAAAAGATGTACCAGGATGTGGCAGCTTTGAGCTAGAAGGATAGTCTGGTACTTTTTCTCACTAGATCGCTGAGGGGTGAGTGGACAGAAGTTAGTACAACCATGAGGAGTATAGATAAGGTGAATGGCAGGTGGTTTTTCCCTAGGGTGAAGGATTTAAAGGCTAAGGGGTATATTTATAAGGTGAGAGGGTAAAGATTTTAAAAAAGACATGAGGGGCCTTTATTTTTTAACATAGTAGTTTGTGTGAAACGAACTGCAAGTGGAGCTAGTGCGTGCAGGTACAGTTACAACGTTTAAAGAGCAAATACTTGAGTAGGGAACGTTTGGAGGGATATAGTGCAAATGCTAGTAGGTGGGACTAATTTAATTTGGGATTATGGTTGGCATGGACTGGTTGGGGTAGGGGGTCTGTTTCCATGTGGTAAGACTCTAAATCGATGCTCCATGCTGTGTTAATCCATGACTTGTGTGACAGGGGCTAGGTACTGTTAGAGTTAACATTGGCATCTTTATTTCCCTGACCTTGCGTTAACATCTGAATTCATCTGCCTTAAACTGGTAACAAGTTGGTAGAGGCTATTTTAATGTTTATTTTTTCCAAACCTTCATCTCTCCAGATGTTTTTCTATAATTGGCATCGAAGTGAAGGTGTGAAAAAAAAAACCACATGATGATGATGATTTTGAGAAAGTGAGGAGCCAGTCGGATCTTGAACATAATCTGAAATGTTAGAATGGCACACGTTTATATTTCAGGGTTCCTCATCTCTCCTGTCCAGGCCCTTCTCTGACCCAAGAAACTTCAGAACGTGTATATACACCAATTGGGAACAGGAGGTGGGCCCACTAATCTGCTGCAGTAAGCCACGACTGATCCACTTCCTGCCTAACACGAATGCCCTTTCACCTCCTCACTTACCAAGAATCTATTGCCGTCTGACTTGAAATTATTCAAGAGCTCTGCTTCCAATGCCTTCTCGGGAAGAGATTTCCAAAGACTCTGACAGAGGTGGAAAAGAAATTGCCTATTCTTTGTTTTAAATGGAGGATCCCTGATTATTTTAAAATAAAGATCCTTAATTCTGGACTGTCCCCGAAGGGAAAACATCCCACGTCCACCCTGTCAAGACCCCTCTGATGTTATGTCTTTTAATCAAGTTGCCTTTTATAATTGGGTTTTAGTAAAGTTATGATTAGACTGTCCGACCTTCCCTCATAAGACAGCCCGCCCATTTCCAACTGTTAATCTAGTAAACTTTTTCTGAACTGTTTCCAATGCATATACAAATTAGCTTAAATAAGGAGACTAATATTGTATACATTTTTTTTAAACCTAGAGGAGGAGGGGTGACCTTAAGAGAGGTTTATGAAATCATGAGGGGGCATGGTTAAGGTCAATAGGCAAGGTCTTTTTCCCAGGGTAGAGGAGTCTAAAAGTACAGAGCATAGGTTTACGGTGAGAGGGGAAAGATTTAAAAGGGATCTGAGGGCAACTTTTTCACGCAGAGGTATGGAATGAGCTGCCAGAGGAAGTGGTAGAGGCTGGTACAATCACGACATTTAGAAGGCAGCTGGATGGGTACATGAGTAGAGCTGAAAATGTGTTGCTGGAAAAGCGCAGCAGGTCAGGCAGCATCCAAGGAACAGGAGAATCGACGTTTCGGGCATCAGCCCTTCTTCAGGAATGATTCTCCTGTTCCTTGGATGCTGCCTGACCTGCTGCGCTTTTCCAGCAACACATTTTCAGCTCTGATCTCCAGCATCTGCAGTCCTCACTTTCTCCTGGGTACATGAGTAGGGAAGGTTTAGAGGGATAGGGACTAAATGCAGGCGAACAGGACTAGTCCACGTTGGAAACCAGGTAGGCATGGACGAGTTGGGCTGAAGGGTCTGTTTCTGTGATGTGACACTCGACAGCCATGGCCTGTACAACTGAAGCATGACATCTCTACTGTTGTATTCTCTGTCCTTGCGACAAACAGTAACGTTTTCTAGCGACATTGTGCAGCACTGAGGTCAGCTGCAGTGTTCTTACTGCTGCCTGAGCTGACGTCTGGATTGGTGAAGAATGAGATGTGATAACAAAATCTCCATGGCAACCTGACTACCCCTTAGACTACCTGGTTACTCTTAGAGTCTCTAGCCCTGCCTTAAAAGGAGCACAGTGATCCAAACTGCAAACATTGCTTGTTTTATTTGACATCGGGATGTAATCTCTGCTGGGGAAGCTGACAGGAGTTATCTATCTCTAATTGCCCTTGAGCCGGTGATGAACTACCATCTTGAACCGCTGTAATAATTGTGCAGACAGTGCCATAATAAGTGCTTTGATACTGTTAATTTTTATTCTGAGAGCAATTCAAAGTCCCATGTAGGCCAAACTGAGTAAAATCAGCCCATTTCCTTTCCCTAATGAGTCAAATAGGTCTTTATGTCAGTTCAGCCATCCTATGGTCATTATGGTTGAGATTAGCTTCTTATCCTGGATTTTTATTAATTATTCTGATTTAACTGAGCCTAGCTGCCATGGTGAGGTTTGAGGTGCTGCCTGAGGAACATCGGTCTGGATTACTAGCCCCACTGGGCCTCCAGCCCATTGAGAGAACTGTATGGACTGTAAAACCCTTGAACCCTGGGTCTTTCGCTGGGATGTTAGTGAGTGCTCAAGTTGGAATTGGGAAGAATGAGGGGAGATCCAACTGAGGTGTTCAACTTGATAAAAGGTGTGGGTACAATAGCTGTGGAGTGGATGCTTCCTCTTGTGGGGCATTCTAGAACGAGAGATCATAGTTTTAGGATAAGGGGGAACAAATTTACAACAGAGTTGGTGAGAAACTTCTTCTCCCAATGGGTTGTGAATCTGTGGAATTCGCTACCCCAAAGTGCTGGGACAGTGAGTAAATTGAAGGAGGAGTTAGAGGTTTTTTAATTGGTAATGGGTTGAAGGGATATGGGGTGAAGGCAGGAAAATGGGTGTCAGGAGTATAATCAGCCATGATCAAATGGTGGGGAAGATTCGATGGGCCGAATAGCCTCATTCTGCCCTGATATCTTACGAACTTATGTGAGGCCTCTTCTGGGGTACTGTGTCCAGTTCTGGTGTCTCCCTCTTTTTTTTTAAAAACGATTCAAGATTACTTAGTGTGGAAACAGGCCCTTCGGCCCAACAAGTCCACAACGACCTGCCGAAGCGCACCCACCCAGACCCATTCCCTTACGTTTACCCCTGCACCTAACACTACGGGCAATTTAGCATGGCCAATTCACCTAACCTGCACATTTTTGGACTGTGCGAAGAAACCGGAGCACCTGAAGGAAACCCATGCAGACACGGGGAGAATGTGCAAACTCCACACAGTCAGTCGCCTGAGGCGGGAATTGAACCTGGGTCTCTGGTGCTGTGAGGCAGCAGTGCTAACCACTGTGCCACCGTGCTGCCCATAAGAAGGATATTATAAAGCTGGAGAGGGTTCAGAAAAGATTTATCAGGATGTTGTTATAAGGAGAGGCTGGATAGACTGGGTCTTTTTTCACTGGAGTGTAGGTGGATGATCCTACAGAATTTTATAAATTCTCGTGAGGCATAGATATGTGTCTATTCCCTAGGGTGGAGGATTTCAAGAAGAGGGGAGCACATTTTTAAGGCAAGATGATAGAGTTTTATAAAGCATTTGAGGGGCAACAGAATAGTTTGCATGTCAACTGAACATCCTGAGAAAGTGGTGGATGTGGGTACAATTACAACATGGATGTAAGTTTGCTCGTTGAGCTGGAAGGTTCATTTTTCAGATGTTTCGTCACCATACTAGGTAACATCAGTGAGCCTCTGGTGAAGCACTGGTGGTATGGCCTGCATTTTAATTGTGTTTGGGTTTCCTTGATACCACCAGTGCTTTACCGGAGGCTCACTTATGATGCTAGGCAAAAATGAGGACTGCAGATGCTGGAAACCAGAATCTAGATCAGAATGGTGCTGGAAAAGCACAGCAGGTCAGGCAGCATCCGAAGAGTAAGAAAATCAATATTTCGGGCAAAAGTCCTTCATCAGGATTGGAGGCAGGGAGCCTCCAGGGTGGAGAGATAAATGGGAGGGTGGGACTGGGGAGAAGATAGCTAAGAGTACAATAGGTGGATGGGGGTGGGGATGGAGGTGATAGGTCAGAGAGGAGGGTGGGGGAAGGTAGCAAAGAGTACAGTGCTTGAATGGGGGTTGGGATGATGGTGATAGGTCAGAGAGGAAGGTGGAGCGGATAGGTGGGAAGGAAGACAGGTCATGACGACGGTGCTGCGCTGGAAGTTTGGAACTGGGGTAAGGTGGGGGGATGGGGGGGGTGGGGGAAGGGAAATGAGGAAACTGGTGAAGTCCACATTGATGCCCTGGGGTTGACGTCACCTGCACATCCACCAATATCATTTAATGAATCTGTTGCTCCCGATGCGGTCTCCTCTACATTGGGGTGACTGGACGACTCCTCGCAGAGCGCTTTTAGGGAACATCTCTGGGGCACCCGCACCAATCAACCACACCGCCCTGTGGCCCAACATTTCAACTCCCCCTCCCACTCTGCCGAGGACATGCAGGTCCTGGGCCGCCTCCACTGCCACTCCCTCACCACCAGACGCCTGGAGGAAGAACGCCTCGTCTTCTGCCTCGGAACACTTCAACCCCAGGGCATCAATGTGGACTTCACCAGTTTCCTCATTTCCCCTTCTCTCCCCCCCCCCCACCTCACCCCAGTTCCAACCTTCCAGCTCAGCAACATCCTCATGACCTGTCCCACCCCCCCCATCCCCTCCACCCTCCTCTCTGACCTATCACCTTCATCCCCACCCATTGTACTCTTTGCTACCTTCTCCCTAGACCCCTCCCACCCCCAATTTACCCCTCCACTCTGGAGGCTTCCTGCCTCCATTCCTGATGAAGGGCTCACTGATGATACCTAGTGTGGTGATGAAACATCTGAAAAGAAACCATCCAACTCAGCAAGCAAACTTGCACCCAGAACTTCAACCTGAGCTACAAATCTGAACTCGCTAACAACATTTAAAAAGACATTTGGATAAGTCCATCAAGTGGAAGGGACATGAGCCAGGAGCAGGCAGGTTGGACCAGTTTAGTTTGGGATTGTTTTGCATGGACTGGTTGGACTACAGGGTCTCTTTCTGTGCTGTCTGACTCAGTGACTATAACTCTATCACCAACAGCCTTCAGTCTGAGGTTTAAATAGTTCAAGTGCTTGGAGCATAAGTTAAGACTTGTGTCTTCTGGCAGTTGAATTCAGCATTTCTGTGAATGAAATCCTCTGCTTTCTGTTTTTCCCATGTCCCAGCCTCTAGCTGTGTAGGTATGTAGTTTACTTTGGCCTGGATGTGATTTACGCTGGGCTGACAAATGGCAGCATTGTCTCTCTCAGAGGGACTGGGTGGAACGGGAGATTTGTTTTTGGAAAGCCACGTCAATGTTTAGACACAGGCCTTGTGTACGCTGGACAGCCTTTCTGTGGCTGGCGGGAGAGGGTTTGGAGTCTCTTGTATTTTTACCATTGTTTTAACAATACTGTCCCAAGCAGTAGCCTGGTTGCAACAAGTGCTGCAGTTCCTAATGCAGCCTGCTCAGAGGGAACTGCTTCAAATAAAACTGTGTGTGTGGGGAAAGATGGCATCATGAGTCCTGTTACTGGGTGGGAAAGGCCTTCAAAGAAGGAAAGTAATGTCCATTAACTGGTGCCACAGTCAAGGTGTGATGGCTGGCCTCTGTCAGTGGGTCAGTCTCCATACCAGAATCATCAGTGGCTCACTAGGCACAGGCTTTGTCTTTGAGATATGTGGGTTCAGGGCCTACTCCAGAGGTTTGACCTCTGTGTAGACCACTTTTGGAGATGCCATCTTCCACATAAGGAGCTGAAATTGGCCATTTGGCCCATCAGGGTCTGCTTCACCATTTAGTGAGATCACTGATCTGATCATCCATGTTCTTTTTTTGGTTGCCTTTGCCCCATAACCCCTTGCTGCTTTTTTAAAAAAAAAGTGTCACCTCTGTTTTGATTTTAAAACCCCCTCCCCCTCGCTTTGCAAGGGCGGCATGGTTGCTCAGTGGTTAGTGCTGCCTCTCAGTGCCAGGGAACTGGGTTTGATTCCACCCTCTGGCGACTGTTTGGAGTATGCACATTCTCCCTGTGTCTGTATGGGTTTTCTCTGGGTGCTCCAGTTTCCTCACACTCCAGGGATGTGTAGGTTAGGGTGGATTGGCCGTGCTAAATTGCCCATAGTATTGAGAGCCGTGTAGGTTAGGGTGGATTAATCAGGGGTAAAAGTAGAGTAATAGGGTGGGGGAATGGGTCTGTGTGGGTTGCTCTTCAGTGGGTCTTGGAGACTTGTTGGGCTGAATGGCCTGTTTCCACCCTGTAGGGATTCTGTGAACCCAGCTGCTAACAGAGTCTCCCTTTTGACTCCGTGTGGTTTTGACCAACTCAATGAGTTCTCCTTTGGCCTTCGCTGCTCCAGGAAAAACGACTCCAGGCTTCTGCAGTCCTTTTGTGTGGCGGATGGTCCCAATCTTCATTACTGTTCTGTTCAAGTTCAGCCGCACCCTCTCGAATGTCTTGAACTCTTTCTTCTAGCCCGCTGCTAAGAATTCAGCACATCACTCCAGCTGAGGCCTGACATTCAGGAATCACTTTTTTTTTGTTTTCTCATAGTGTCTGCTGTTTGATTAGTTATCACACGGTCCCTGTTTCCCTTCTTGACACTCTCCTTAACTTGCCTTGGCACCTTTTTTATTAAAAGATTGGTGTGGGTGGGCTCCCAGGTGTGCCTGTTCCTCCCGCCCAGTTCAGAATTGCTCTCAATAAGTCCATGTTGCGCGGTAAGGATGCCTTTCGCCTTGTCTGAAATGTTCCGTGGGAAATGGCAGCAGAGCATTTGCCAGCAAACAAAAAAAATTTGGATGTACCTTGAGAGTTGGAATTTTTCCCATTCTCCCCGGTGATGGGTTCAATGGCCTACTTTGGCTGCAATGTCAGATGGCCTTATTATTGATTTAAGGGAATCAAGGATTATGTGGAAAATGGAGTTGAAGATGGGCAGAATGGCCTACTTCTGCCCCTCTGTCTTAGGGTCTTAATCTATGCATGTCCTTTAAGTTGTTCTTTAAGTTGTCCTTTAGGGCTAACATCATCCATTCATGAAAAGGGGCCATGTTTGAGTGACTGCTTTATGTTTGACTGGAGACTTGATTAATCTCATCTTGACACAATATTCCTGCTCTCTGTCTCTCATGCTCTCTCTCTGGATGCCAGATGTTCATAAATTTATGCCAATGGCTTTACTCTGCACCCTGGGTAATTTATTTGCCAAAGCTCCTTGCACTCTGTTGAATGATTACCTTTGGAGAGTGCATTTGGGAGCAGGTGGGTGGTCCTGCTGTTGAATGGACCTGGCTTTCTGGGAATTGCACAGGCCCTGCACCCTCCCCTTTGCACCTTACCCACCGAGCCGCCCCCCCCCCCCACCCCTCAAATTTCATCACCATCCAGGCTGTGGAGGCAGTGAATTCAAAATCTCAGAATGACATGTTTGGGATTTGAGAGTGAACCCAGGAACGCACATGGCTGAGTGGTTTGATCTTCTGAGGGTTTGAGCTACAGGGAGAGGCTGAATAGGCTGGGGCTGTTTTTCCCCGGAATGTTGGAGGCTGAGGGGTGACCTTATAGAGGTTTAGAAAGTCATGAGTGGCATGAATAGGGTAAATAGACAAGGTCTTTTACTCAGGATCGAGCTGTCCAAATCTAGAGGGCATAGGTTTAGGGTAAGAGGGGAAAGATTTAAAGGGGACCTAAATGAGAACTGTTTCACACAGAGGGAGGTGCGTGTATGGAATGAGCTGCCAGAGGAAGTGATGGAGGCTGGTACCATTACAATATTTAAAAGGCATCGGGATGGGTAAATGAGTAGGAAGGGTTTAGAGGAATATGGGCCAAGTGCTGGCAAATGGGACTACATTAGATTGGGATATATTGAAAAATGTCCATATTACAGAGAAGGAAGTGCTGGATGTCTTAAACGCATAAAGGTGGATAAATCCCCAGGACCTGATCAGATGTACCCTCGAAGTCTGTGGGAAGCTAGAGAAGTGATTGCTAGGCCCCTTGCTGAGATATTTGTGTCATTGATTGCCACGGGTGAGGTGACAGAAGACTGGAGGTTGGCTAACGTGGTGCCACTGTTTAAGAAAGATGGTAAGGACAATCCAGGGAACTATAGACCAGTGAACCTGACCTCGGTGGTGAGCAAGTTGTTGGAGAGAATCCTGAGGGACAGGATGTACATGTATTTGGAAAGGCAAGGACTGATTAGGGATAGTCAACATGGATTTGTGCGTGGGAAATCACATCTCACTAACTTGACTGAGTTTTTTGAAGAAGTAACAAAGATGATTGATGAGGGCAGAGCGGTGGTTGTGATCTGTGTGGACTTCAGCAAGGCGTTCAACAAGGTACCTCATGGTAGACTGCTTAACAAGGTTAGATCACATGGAGAGCTTGCCATTTGGATAGAGAACTGGCTCAAAGATAGAAGACAGAGGGTGGTGGTGGAGGGTTGTTTTTCAGACTGGAGGCCTGTGACCAGTGGAGTGCCACAAAGATCGGTGTTGGGTCTGCTGCTTTTCATAATTTAAATGATTTGGATGTGAACATAGGGGGAATGGTTAGTAAGTTTACAGATGACACCAAAATTAGAGGTATAGTGGACAGTGAAGGAGGTTACCTCCAAGTACAACAGGATCTTGATCAGATTGGCCAATGGGCTGAGGAGTGGTCGATGGAGTTTAATTTCAATAAATGCGAGGTGCAGGATTTTGAAAAGGCAAATCACGGCAGGGTTTATACCTTCATGGCAATGTCCGGGGGGGTGTTGCTGAACAAAGAGACCTTGGAATGCAGGTTCATAGTTCCTTGAAAGTGGAGTTGCAGGTAGACAATAGGTGCAGGAGTAGGCCATTCTGCCCTTCGAGCCAGCACGACCATTCAATATGATCATGACTGATCATCCTCAATCAGTATCCTGTTCCTATCTTATCCCCATAACCCTTGATTCCACTATCCTTAAGAGCTCTATTCAACTCTTTCTTGAAAGTATCCAGAGACTTGTCCTCCATAGTCTTCTGGGGAAGAGCATTCCACACACCCACCACTCTCTGGGTGAAGAAGTTTCTCCTCAACTCTGTTCTAAGTGGCCTACCCCTTACCTTTAAACTGTGTCCTCTGGTTCAGGACTTACCCGTCAGCGGAAACATGCTTCCTGCCTCCAGAGTGTCCAATCCTTTAATAATCTTAAACATCTCAATCAGATCCCCTCTCCTCCTTCTAAACACAAGTGTATACAAGCCCAGTCGCTTCAATCTTTCAGCATAAGATAGTCCCGCCATTCCGGGAATTGACCTCGTAGATAGGATAGTGAAGGAGGCGTTTGGTATGCTTTCCATTATTGGTCAGAGTATTGAGTACAGGGGTTGGGAGGTCGTGTTGTGGCTGTACAGGACATTGGTTAGGTCTGAAAATTGTGTGCAATTCTGGTCTCCTTTTTGGGAAAGATGTTATGAAACTTGAATGAGTTCAGAAAAGATGTACAAGGATGTTGCCAGGGTTGGAGGATTTGAGCTACAGGGAGAGGCTGAATAGGCTGGGGCTGTTTTCCTTGGACCCTCAGGGGCTGAGGCGTGAATGTATAGAAGTTTATAAAATCATGAGGGGCATGGATAGGATACATTTCCCTGGGTTGGGGGAATCCAGAACTAGAGGGCATAGGTTTAGTATGAGAGGGGAAAGATTTTTTAAAGGGACCTAAGGGGCAGCTTTTTCACGCCAAGGGTGGTGCATGTATGGAACACGCTCCCAGAGGAAGTGGTGGAGGCTGGTATAATTGCAATGTTTAAAAGGCATCTGGATGGGTATATGAATAGGAAGGGTTTGGAGGGATATGGACCAAATGCTGACAAATAGGACAAGATTAATTTAGGGTATCTGGTTGGTACGGACAAGTTGGACCGAAGGGTCTGTTTCTAAGCTGTATATCTCTGACTCTATGACCATCTGTGTGGAGTTTGCACATTCTCCCCATGTCTCTGTGGGTTTCCTCTCAGTCTAAAGTTGTGCAGGTTAGGTGGGTTGTCCATGTGAAATTGCCCATCATGTCCAGGGACGTGCAGGTTGGGTGGTTAAACATGGGAAATACAGGGTTACAAGGATCGGATGGAGGGGAGTGGGTCTGGCTGGGATCCCTTTTGGAGTGTCTGGATAGACTCTATGGGCCAAATGGCCTGTCCCCACGCTGTAAGGCTTGTTTGATTCTATGAATCTTGTCGATGGTTGTTCTTTCTGGACTGTGGTGAAATCTGAAGGTATGTGTGGTGAAAAGGGAGTGGAAGAACTTACTTATATCTTCAGATCTCATATTTAATCTTTTTTTTAAAAAGAGATCTCCCTCATTGCAGCCTTTGTGTTTTCTGTTCTAAACGCGATTGGCAATAGTTTGTAGTCACAACCCTGAATCTGACCTTTTTTTTTGTGTTTGAAGATTGCAGAACGTGTTTCAAGTATAATGTCTCTGTATCTGTGCCAGGAGGGCTGGGTTAAGTCCCACCTGCTCCAGAGGTGTGTAATAGCATCTCTGAATAGCTTGAAGCTATACAAAAAAACCTCACTGTACGTGTTAAATAGTTATGCTTATCACCTGCTGGGTTTGAACTTTGTAATGGGGTTGTGTTCCCTGGAACTGCAATGATTGATTTCTCTTTTTATCCCGGGTATTCCTGGACCCTGTGATAGGGTTGGGATCAGGGTTAGGTTCTCATAGGAGAAAGTGAGGACTGCAGGTGCTGGAGATCGTTGCTGGAAAAGCGCAGCAGGGCAGGCAGCATCCAAGGAGCAGGAGAATCGACGTTTCGGGCATGAGCCCTTCTTCAGGAATCATAGAGGAATCATAGATTCTCAGGAGAGTGAGGTGATCACCTGTGAACAGAGCCGTTTCCTCACTCAGGCCTAGCTCCGTGAGGCCTGATGTGCTCTGCCGTCCTGGGCAGCTGCAGTTTGGGGTGTTGTGCTTTCACCTTGAACAACATGTACGTACCTGAGGAGGCGATGTTTATGTTGGCTCTTTAACGCAAGCATTTGGCAGTGAGGAGTTTCCTGGGTCATTACTATCAGACATTTCCGTTCAAGCGAAGCACTTCAGTGAGAGTCAGAGAGATGTACAGCACGGAAACAGACCCTTCAACCCAACTCGTCCATGCCAATCAGAAATCCAAACCTAATCTAGTCCTATTTGCCAGCACTTGGTCCATATCCTTCCTATTCATATACCCATCCAGATACCTTTAAATATTGTAATTGTACCAGCCTCCTCCACTTCCTCTGGCAGCTTATTCCATACGCACACCACTCTCTGTGTGAAAAAGTTGCCCCTTAGGTCCCTTTTTTAAATCTTTCCCCTCTCATCCTAAACCTATGTTCTGGATTCCCCCCATCCTAGGGAAAAGACCTTGTTTGTTCGCCCTATCCATGCCCCTCATGATTTTATAAACCTCTATAAGATCATCCCCTCAGCCTCCGATACTCCAGGGAAAACAGCCCCAGCCTATTCAGTCTCTTCCTGTAGCTCAAATCTTCCAACCCTGGCAACATCCTTGTAAATCTGAGCCCTTTCAAGTTTGATAACATTACCATCATGTGCTGATAGACAGGAAATGGAGTGAGGAGGAGGGAACCTTCTGTCTGTTTAACAGGTCATGGGGTTGTTATAAATGCAGGGAGTAATGTAACTCTAGGAAGAATTGGTTTGCTTTGCCCCTTGTGCAAGAATGAATGGTCAGCTGTTGTAGTCCATTTGAGGTTGTGAATGCTGTATGTTTTGATTTGGTGAGTATGGCCATTGGATTTGAATTAAATTGAATTTAATTTATCGTCCTGTATACCGAGGCACATTGAAAAACTGTGTTTTGCGAGTAATACAGGCAGATCCCAGAGTTAAGTAACAAAGGTAAGTAAATAATAGGTAAACAGCGGCAAAAACAAAAACACAGGTACAGGCGAATGTTAAGAGTTTGTGATTCCATTCAGTATTCTAACAATAGTAGGGTAGAAACTGTTATGAAACCAGCTGGTGCGTGTGTTCAAGCTTCTGTACCTTCTCCCCGATGGTAGAGGTTGTAGAAAAACATTGCCAGGGTGGGATGGCTCTTTGAAAATGCTGGCGGCCTTTCCTTGACAGCGGGCCTGGTAGATGGATTCTAGAGATGGGAGGTTGGCCTTTGTGGTTGTCCGGGCCAAGTTCACCACTCTCTGTAACCATCTCCAATCTCGAATGGTACCGTTGCCATACCAGGTGGTGATACATCCAGACAGAATGCTCTCAATGGCGCACCTGTAAAAGTTGGCAAGGGTATTCGCCGTCCTGCCAAATTTCCTCAGCTGCCTGAGGAAGAAGTGACCTTATTGGGCCTTTGTAACCAGTGCGTCTGCATGAAGAGTCCAAGCAAGCTTGTTGTGGACGACCACTCCCAGGAGCTTGACACTCTCCACTCGTTCCACACTCCTCGCTGTTAATGTGCGGGGGGGGGGGGGGGGGGCATGAGTAACATCCTGCCAAAAGTCAGTAATGAGGCATTGAGAGCTAGGTTGTTCACAGCAGAGATGTCAAGTTTTGGAATCACAAGTGCAAGTGAACAGGAACTCCTTGTTTTTGTAATTTCTGTGCTTTCCACTGGCTAGTGAAGTGTTAAAGGCAGACAGGAAGCCCAGAAGCTTCTGTAAACGTTCACCTTGTTGGATTATCCTGTTGTGATTGTGGGGGTTGGTGTCTGTCAAGATTAGAGTGTCCTGGTGTTGACAGACCTGTTTGGGAAACCTGTTGGCCCAGGAACAGGCCCAGAATCCGTGTTTACTCATGGACAGGTTTCCACTCAATGACATTGACTTTTCGAGTAATGACCTGACTCCTAATCTCTCTGCAAAACTCCTCCTCTCTGCTGTGTTCTTATTTTGATGATTGACCGACTGATCATTAACTACTTTGGAAATGGTTCACTTTTTTTTTGAAACATGACAGCATTGGCCTGTCTTGTGTGGCCTGTCAGTGAGGCTGGGAATCTGTGGATTAGCTGAGCTGCCTGAGAAGGTAGCAGTGCTCTTTTCTGACATGCAGTTTGAAGGCATGCACTCTGTTAGGCCCCAGTGCTGTGTTCTGGTACTTTAGCCTCTTAGCACATGTTAATTTGAAGCACTGAAACTTTATAGCACGGAAGGTGACTGTTCAGCCCATTGTATCTGTGCAAACCTTCTGTAGGCTTGCAGTTACACCATTTCAAGTGTGTGTCCAAAGTACTGCTTGTGCTGCCCCTTAAGTAGTGAGTTCCAGATCCCTATCTCCCTCTGGTTCAAAACAAATTCCATAATTCCCCTTAATCCTTTTTACTAATTACTTTTAAATCTGTTCCCTTGGTTAATGATCTTTGCGCTAAAGGAAATAATCCTTCCACCATACTCTCCTCTATCCAGGCCACTCCATTTTATACAGTATGCCTCTATTAAATCTCCCACCAGTTCCAAACCGCTGTTCAAAAGAAAGCACACCCTGGTTTATTTTCTCTTCGAATTACAGAATCCCTACAGTGTAGGGAAACGGGCCACTCAGCCCACTGAGTCCATGGCAGCCCTCCAAAGGGCAGCCCACCAGACACACCCCATCCCCGTAACCCTGCATTTCCCATGGTTAACCCACCTCGCCTGCATGTCCCTGGACACTATGGGAAATTTTAGCATGGTCAATCGACCTAACCTGCACGTCATAGAGATATACAGCGCGGAAACAGACCCTTCGGTCCAACTTGTCCATGCCGACCAGATATCCCAATCCAATCTAGTCCCAACTGCCAGCACTTGGCCCGTATCCCTCCAAACCCTTCCTATTCATATACCCATCCAAATGCCTCTTAAATGTTGCAATTGTACCAGCCTCCACCACTTCCTCTAGCAATTCATTCCATACACCTCTGTGTGAAAAAGTTGCCCCTTAAGTCCCCTTTATATCTTTCTCCTCTCCCCCTAAACCTATGCCCTCTAGTTCTGGACTCCCTGACCCCAGGGAAAAGACTTTTTTGTCTATTTATCCTATCCATGTCCCTTATAATTTTGTAAACCTCTATAAGGTCACCCCTCAGCCTCCGACGCTTCGGGGAAAACAGCCCCAGCCTGTTCAGCCTCTCCCTATAGCTCAAACCCACCAACCCTGGCAACATCCTGCTAAATCTTTTCTGAATCCTTTCAAGTTTCACAGTACCCTTCCGAAGGGTCTTTGGATTGTGTGGGGGGTGGGGGTGGAGAAACCCAGGCATGCACTGGGAATGTGTGCAAACTCCACACAGACCATCATCCTGCAAGTGGAATTGAACCCAGTCCCTGGCATTGGGAGGTGGCCGTGCTAACCACTGAGCCACAGTGCCATCCTAGTTAGCTGAATGCCCCATTCCTGGCCACTCCCTCTGAACTCTATACTGCTCCCTTTCCACGTGACTCCTGTCCTGTAACGGGTTGTTAGAATGCTGCTCCATACTCTGGCTGAGCTACGTTACAACAACTACTTAGGCAGAGCCTTGAGCACAATAGAACGTGTCAAAGTGCTTCACAAGAGCATCAAATAAACATGGCACAGAATCACTTGGGTTAAGGGTGACCAACAGGAGGTCAGTTTGAGCAAGGGTCTTGATGGTCAAAAGCGAGGCTGAGGAGTTTAGAAGTTGGTTTTGTAGCTTGGAGGTCTAAAGCAAGGGATGCTCAAGGTGGGGCCCAGAGTCAGGAGGGGGCAGCTGTCACAAAGGGTTTGAGATGATTACAGAGTTTAGCGTGCAGCAAAGTAGCAGAAATATTTGAGAAACCAATTGAGATGTTGCTTGATTTGGGACCCCAATCAAGTCCAAGAACGTGCGCGTCGGGGACACTGGGCGTTTCGGGAGAGGTAGCTGAGCTCTGAATGACCTTCAGCTCCTGGAGGATAGAATGTGGCAGAGCAGCTGGGAGTATGTTGGCATAGAGATGGCGAAAGGGCTTCTTCTGAAGAGATGCTGGAATGATCTGCTTTATTGGCTTGCATCTTCCTGCGTCACAACGCTGAGTTGAATAAAAGCAACTACCAGAAGGAAGTGGGTGGTGTGGAAGGAGTGTGGAACCCATTCCCCAGGATGTTGCTTGGCCTGGAGGGTTTCGGTTATGAGGAGAGGTTGGATAAACTTGGGGGGCTGAGGGGCGACCTGATAGAGGTCTACAAAGTTATGAGAGGTGCAGATAGGAGTGGATAGTCAGAGGTGAATTCCCCAGTGTGAAAAAGTCAGCAACAAAAGGGCACAGGTTCAAGGCGAGAGGGGGATGGTTTAGCGGGTGGAAGTGCGGGGAACTTTCTTCACCTAGAAGGTGGTGGGTGCCTGGAACACGGTTCCAGTGACGGTGGTGGAAGCAGGCACAATAGTCATGCTTAAGGTATATCTTGATAGACACGTGAACGGGAGGCAAACTGAGGGATGGAAACTGGGTAAGGGCAATAATTAGCAGCTCTCAATACAGATTAGGAATTGGTTCAGGCTTCATGTAATGTCAGTTTTTAACCCGGTTAAGATTTTTTCTTCTCTATTTCCTGTCCTGCTTTCGTTCAGGTATTGGGACCGGAATTCCATTTATAGGCAACAGGACAATTATTGGGAAATGTGTATGCGAATACAATTTAGTTAATCGTTTATGTCATTAATAATTGATGCTAGATCAATTGTTAGTTCTGGAACAGATTTTGTTTTGTTGGTTACCTCTGGGTAATATGGGGCTATGGTCAATACGTAGTGTTAAGTTGCTGATCAGCCATGATCCGGTAAAATGGTGGGATCAGCTTGAAGGGCTGAATGGTCTTCTCCTCCTCCTCACAGCAATTTGTTCAAGCTCTGATAGAAGTCTGATTTAAATGAGTGAGAAAATTCTATTGACAGTGGTGGCGCGCTGGTTCAGTGGTTAACACTGCTGCCTTACAGCGCCAGGGACCTGGGTTCAATTCCAGCCTCTGGCGACTGTGTAGAGTTTGTACATTCTCCCCGTGTCTGCATGGGTTTCCTCCCACAGTCCAAAGATGTGCAGGTTAGGATGAATTGGCCATAATAAATTGTCCATAGTGTTCAGGGATGTATAGGTTAGGTACATCAGTCAGAGGTAAATATAGGATAATAGGGTTGGGGAATAGGTCTGTATGGGTTACTTTTCGGAGGGTGAGTGTGGACTTGTTGGGCCGAAGGGCCTGCTTCCACACAGTAGGGATTCTATTCTGACCATCCTGTCTGGTGGTCAAGACATATATACAGCTTATTTATGCATAGCAAGATCCCACTGGATAATATTGTTGATTTGATTCAATGTTTATTGAGAATGATTGTCGAGAATCACTGCTGCTCCTTGTCTTTTCTTCCTGAACTCCTATGTATCCAATTGTAGGTGGTTATTGGTGTGAATAAACTTCAAGACCTCTGTCTCAACAGGAACCCAGTCTTTGTGGTGCATGCGCATCATATTGGCAGTGGGTAATTGTCTCAAGAAACCTTGTTGGATCATTTAAGTTTAATGTTGTGGTAGCTCAGAAACCCGACTGGTCAGAGTTTAAAATTGGGATTGCTGAATGTTTTTAGGGCTCTGGGTTTCCCTGAAGGTTGACAGACGTTCCATAAGGAGTTAGGTGGGACGGTTGTAGCACGTCTTAAGAGGAGGGAGTGCCTGTCAGATCGGTAGCTGATCATATAACTGCAGCTGGCCTTGTGTCCAAGTGTCTGACAGGACTGGGTTAACTCACTAATGGAGCAGCTTGTTTCTTTTATTCTGGAATGGCTTGTGGCAGTAGGCACTGGCGAGGGGTTGAATCAGCAAGGGAAATCTTCACAGCCGCAGCTGCTGGTAATCCCAGCCCCACCGAGATCTGAAGTGATAGCTAGCTGCTGTGAACGCTAACTGATTTCACAGCTTCCACCACTTTGGCCTTTCCCCAGGCAACTTTCTCCTTTGCTTCCCACCACCACCTCCCACCCCCAGGGGTGGGTGTTCCACATCATGGACGCTACACTATTCTGCCTGATTGCTTCTGTGTGTGTGTGTGTGTGTGTGTGTGTGTGTGTGTGTGTGTGTGAGAGAGACAGGGAGATAGAGAGAGCCCAATGACTGAGTCAGAAGGCTGACCTGCCCCCTGCCCCCTCCCCCTGCTGTAAAACAGTCTGCTCTCTGTTTGGAGGATCTGGATAGATTAGGGTTTGCCAAACCAGCTCAAAGAGAGGGAAATACCTTGAATTTCTCTCTCCACCTCCGTTCTCAAAATACTTTGCCACCAAATGTGAGGTGTAGTCAATGTTGAAGTGAAGGAAACATACAGCAGTTTGGCACACGGCAGGATTCCATGGCGTGTTATGATCAGCATCTGTTTGTCGTGAGGTTTATTTGGAGTGATGGTGATTGGATGGACATTTCTCTTTGGAACTTCTGGGCCCACTTGAGAGCAGAGTAGGGACTTGGGTTTCAAATCTTTTGGTCTTGTGTTTTTCTGGAGTACTACATACAGCTTTGATCCATTGTTTTACCCCCTTTTTTGGATAAGGATGCAGTTACACTCGAACCAGTTGAGAGAAGGCTCACTTGAGTCATTCCTGGTCTTTTCGATTTTCTTAACTATTTTCTTAACTATTCATTCAGCGGATGAGGGTGTCACTGGCCAGGCCCAGCATGTATTCCCTATCCCTAATTATCCAGAGGACAGTCAGAGTCAACCACATTACTGTGGGTCTGGAGTCACGTGTAGACCACTTAAGGATGGCAGTTTCCTTCTTTAAAGGACACTAGTGAACAGATGGGGTTTTCTGATAATTGGCAATGAATTCATGGTTGTCATTAGACTCTTAATTCCAGACTTTCTTACTGAACTGAAATTCCATCCGGGTCCCTAGAACATGACCTTGGTCTCTGGATTAATAATTTAGTGACCATGCCACTCGGCCATCGCCTCTCCTATGGGTCTGGGCCTATATCTGAGCACGCTCAGTCTGTAGCTGGGCAAGGGCTGAGCATGCTCAGTCTGTATCTGTCATAGTTGAGAAGGACTGAGAGCGCGATCCTATCAAGACAAGATCCTGAGGGGAATTGACAGCAACAATAGTTTGGGCGATCTCGCCTCATGGGAAAGACTACAATCTGGGAATACCATTCTAAAGTTAGGCAGTCTACACTTTCAGATGGAATTGAGGAGACTTTTTTTTAATTCTGAGGTGGATGGTTAGTGTGTGGAATTCTGTTCCTCAGCACTGGCGGCTGGGTCACACTGTGTTACTGCGTAGATCCCATTCTCGGCATGGGGTAGATGACTAAGGCAATTAGATGAAGTTGCACAAGGTATGAAGGTAGCCAACTCTCCTTCAGTTACACGCTGCGTTATGGAGTGTGTTTAGTCAGTCAGTTGTATGTATCCAAAGTGTAGTAACATCAATAAGCCCAGAACCCAGACTAGATACAGATCTGTGCTGTTACCACAGTGTAAATGGTGAGTGTTAATAACTTTCAAGACCTCTGACTCAATAAGAATCCAGACTTTGTGACTTGTGTAACATGGGGATATTGTACCAGCAGTGGAATTTGTCCTGATGAACTGCCAGGTCATTAAATTTATTCAGGGCAGCATTTGGATGTTGATGAAGCAGAGTGTCAGGGTTATAATGGGAGTAACAAGGGAGCTTGAGTCTAGGTGTGTCATGGTGTTGTGGAATGGTGGGGACCCAATGCGGAGAGCTGGAATCTCTGGCAGTGCTGTACTCCCTTAGTACTGCGCTGGTGGGTCAGTCTGGGTTACCTGCTTACGTTCCTGGAGTGGGACTTGAACCTGCAACCTTGGGGGTGAGGGTGCTGCCCATTGAGTGAAATGATTTTCCTTGTCTGCGTCAGTCTTGAGTCTTGTTAACTGGAGCCTCTCAGGCATGTCCTGTAGAATGGCGTAGCAAAGGAGGAGTCCATTCGGTCCGTTGTCTCTGTGTTAACCCCAGCAGGAGTATGTCATTCACCCCATTCTCCTCTTCCTCTCCCCCCTGTTGCTGTGTACGTATTGTGCTTCCATTTTTTAAATCGAAACTCCTTTCTAGAAAGTAATTGTGAAGCTGTTTCTGCCATCACCCTTTCAGCTAATGCATTGCAGATTGTTAAAGCTTGCTGAGTTTTATTTTTAAATTTGATTTTGCAACGCGCTCTCTTATGCCTCTATTAATGCTGTTCGATGATCATCTGAGGGAAGTGTTCCCTTTCAGTCATGGCCTACTGATCCGTGAGCACGTTAAGTCTGATCTCTGTCTGTGTGTGTGTGTCTGTGTCTCTCTCTCTTCCCCCTTTGTGTCTCTCGCTCGCTCTCTCTCACCTCTGTGTCTGTGTGTCTCTCTCTCTCTCCCTGTGTGTGTCGCTCTCTGTGTGTGTGTGTCTCTCTCTCTCTCTCTTTCTCTTTCACCTGTCTCCCAACCCCCCACCCTTGTTTGTGCTCTCCTTTTAAACCGAGCAATGCCTTATGCTTTGCCAGGTTAATCTTTGCTGCGATTGACATCTGATCTCACACCACCTTGACTGTTGGTCAACCATTCTGGCATTCGTTCCTCGCTAGCCTGGCACTTGGAAGGACATGTATTTCTATAGCGCTTATCCTGTTTCCCGCAATGTTCCTGAGAGCTTCCCATTGGCTGTTGCTGTCGTTAAATGGTTTATGCACAGCATGATCCCACTTTTGGAAACTGAAGACCAGATTATGGTCTGACTGTAGCCTATTTCCTGCTCCCTGCTTATGTTTAGTAAGATAGTGAGGAGATAATCTCTCTCATTACTGGTTGAGCGACCAAGGTTGACAAGGACTAATTTTCCCTCTTGTATGCTTGAGATATTTAACAATTTGAGGTTTGCTGTGCATGTTCACTGGTCCCTTTAAGACCCACGAAGCTGTGAGCAGATCTTAAAGAGACTGCACAGGATGACAAACTGGCCATTGAAGCATTTCGAACTCCCCTTCCTGTTTCTCTTCAAATCGGGATTGAGAGTTCAGTTCATTTCATTCCATGTCTGCAAGCAAATGAGACTTGGGGGTTTTTAATTTTGATGTTACATTGTGAACACAGCCCAGTCCATCACCCGAGCCAATGTTCCATCCATTGACTCCATCTATATTTCCCGCTGCCTCAGACAGTATAATCAAAGACTACTCCCACCCTGGTTATAATCGCTTAGTCATTCGAGTCACCGCGATATACAGCATGGAAACAGACCCTTCGGTCCAACATGTCCATGCTGACCAGAAAGCCTCCAACCTCTTCTGTCAGACAGAGAATACAGACGTTTAAACGCACGTAACGATAGATCCAAGACCAGCTTCTTCTCTGCTTATTGTTAGACTTCTGAATGTGTATCTCAAATTTCAAATCTATTGTTGATCCTGCTTTTTACGCCCCACCTTTGTAGTCATAACATTATATTCCTCGCTCTATATGGTATGATCTGCCTGTGTTACACACAAAACAAAACTTGTCACTATACCTAGGTTACCTGTGACGATCATAAATCGAATCAAATTTGAAAGAGAACACCTCTGACAGTGCTCTGCACTGGCTTGGTCCTGGATGAGTCTGTTAGCTGAGTTTATACGACCAAGTCACTGGTGAGACTTGATCCCATTAAGTTGTAACTCCGGAGGGGAGTGTGCTCCCCTCTCTACCTCAGCTGACATACACTCGCGCGCACCCCTCCCCCCTCCCTCAGTAGGCATCCAAGTCCACCAATTGGGTTCTTATTTTGGGGGGGTTGTGGTGTGGTTGGAGAGAGAGGCCACAAGTTTTAAATGAAACATACTGTTGGAAAAAAGGATCTGAGAATGGGAAATCGAGGGGTTTACATCTAATTTATTTTTTTTTGTTTGTCTCGTTCTTTCCAGAGAATGTTCCGGATGAGCTGAGGGAGCCGTTTTACACAGACCAATATGACCAGGAGCACATCAAACCGCCGGTCATCCGTCTGCTGCTTTCCTCGGACATCTACTGCCGGGTCTGTGGCCAGATCATACCGCATGATGAGGCCAGCCCACCTCAGGACAACATGGCTGTCCTACAGGCTCTGTCACGGAAAGGACTCCAGGTGAAGGACCAGGAGGCGGTGGTGACTGAGCCTGACCTCCGCAAGAAACCCATCAAAATGGTGAGCTTCAACGGGGTGGATTTGAGCCCAGCTTGCGCCTCCCTCAGGTCAGAGTTGCGTGTTGCATTTGGGCACACTGAATTCACCATGGTCCTGTCAAAGCCATTGGTACATGGGGAGGCAGCGGTAATGTCACTGGGCTGTGGTAATCCAGAACGATTGAGGTTCATGGAACGGTGTGTGGACCCAGGGAGGCTGGTGGGATTTTGGATGTTAATTCTCTTCAGGTTGTAAGTTTGCTCGCTGAGCTGGAAGGTTTGCTCTCAGACATTTTGACACAATGCTCGGTAACATCCATCAGTGAGCCTCTGGTGAAGCGCTGGTGTTCTGTCACGCTTTCTGTTTATGTCACTTCTGTCTCTCGGGGGCAACGTGCATTATTTATATTAGTGTCTGGGATGTGTTTTGTGTCTCATTGGACAATGTGGAATTTGCAGAGGCCTGGAAATGATGTACAACTGGTTTGTGTTCCTGATGGAGACTAAGCTCGATGTCCATGGGAACAGATCCCAATTTGGGCATGCTAGTGGGATACATGGGGTGAACCATTGGAGAGGATGGGGAGGAGCAGAGCAGACCATTGGAGAGAGCGGAGAAGGGCAGAGCAGACCATTGGAGAGACCCGGGGGGGTGGGAGGGGGGTTTGTCAGGGCGGACCATTGGAGAAGGTGGGGGGGGAAATGGGGCGGACCAATGGAGAGGGTGGGGGGAGTGGACCATTGGAGAGGGTGGGGCCCCAGGCTGGACCACTGGAGATGACAGGGTGGATCAGGGCAGGGTAGACCATTGGTGAGGGCGCAGTGGAGTGGGGTGGGTGTCCATTGGAGAATGTATAATTGCCAGCTCTCTGTTTTGTTTAGCCAAGGCTGTGGATTTGAGCCTGTTGGGGGGAGCTGTGTCTGGTCAGTGGGTTCGGGAGTGTAGCCACAATGGGTCGGTCTCGAGGCTGTGGTGTGGAGGTGATTGTTGGTGAGCATGTCTGATAACAAGTCGAGCCACCTGGACTGGGAAAACGGTCAGAACATGTCGAAAAAGATGTTCAACTAAATCTTGGCGAGTTTCTGGTTTGTGCAGATGAGTAACTCGAATGTGCAGTTAACTTGTTTTCAAGTACATAATGATGAAGTGTGGAATTTGAGAGACCAGCTGTGTTGTGTGTAATAGAATTGAAGCAATTTTTGTCTTGTTTTAGCTTGTGTAGAAGGCAATTTGTTTCACACCATCGTTCAGCTAAAGACGTCTGCACCGATGGTACCAGACCCACCAGTAGCGGGTGCTTCTTGTTTGGGAATCCTGATCTCTAACCTGTGCATGTCCCTAACACCTGTCACTGTAGCATAGACACTAGGAGCCTGATCAAACGCAACCGGGTTGGAGAATCCTGAATCAGCGGAATTAGAGTTTATTGTCGTGAGTGCTCAAGTACAGGGATACGGGAGTACAGTGACAAGCTTACAATGTCACTGTACACGGTACGAAGGACCCGGGTACAAAATCTTAAGTAACATGTAGAAAAATTAAAGAAATACCGAGGAACCTTGATTATCCGAATATCAGATTATCCGGCAAGATTGCAAGGTCCCGATGCTTGGCTAAACTACGTTATCCGGCATTCGATTATCTGGAATTACTGAATGAAATACAGCTTGCCTGTGTTCTTTGGATAATCGAGGTTCCTCTGTCAGTGAAAAGTTGAAAGTTGCAGTTCTTGTTATTGTAAAGTAGTGAATAAAAAATCAAGTTAAAAGTTCCACATTACAGAAGAGAGGCGAACCTGGAGAGGACCTTGCATTGCCAAAGTGCCTTTCGTGACCTTTTCAATGTCCTGAGGTCCTTCCCATCCACAAAATAATTCCTTGCAATCCCACAAGCACAGAAATGAATTTAAGTATCACGTCACTTCTTTTGTGAGGGTGCTACCCAGTAGGTAATCTGGCCTTGGGAATGGTGATGGAGCGCCTGGGGTAATGCCCCCTGCTGTTTGACCGTGTGCCATAGGAGCTTTTCCATCTGGCGGAGGGTTGGAAGGAGTGGGGAGAAGTTGTTTGGGTTGAATCGTCTCTGATCTGAAGGCTGATACCTCTGTCAGTGCAGCCCTCCCTTATCCCTGCACAGGAACACTTGGCTGCATGAGCTCTGTCGAGTGAGCCTTCTGCTGTCCAGCTCCCCCACCACCACCACCACCCGCCCCCCCATCCCCCCACCAGTGCATGGTGGCTACTTTCAGATGAGATGCATGAAAACTCCTCTGTTCATAACACAGTGTCCATCACTGCTTTGAAGATGTTGCCAGGGTTGGAGGGTTTGAGCTAGAGGAAGAGGTTGAACAGGCTGGGGCTGTTTTCCCTGGAGCGTCTGAGGCTGAGGGGTGACCTTACAGAGGTTTATAAAATCATGAGGGGCATGGATAGGATAAATAGGCAAAGTCTTTTCCCTGAGGTGGGGGGAGTCCAGAACTAGTGGGCATAGGTTTAGGGTGAGAGGGGAAAGATATAAAAGAGACCTAAGGGGCAACGTTTTTACGCAGAGGGTGGTGTGTGTATGGAATGAGCTGCCAGAGGAAGTGGTGGAGGCTGGTACAATTGCAAGATTTAAGAGGCATTTGGATGGGTATATGAATAGGAAGGGTTTGGAGGGATATGGGCCGTGTGCTGGCAAATGGGACTAGATTGGGTTGGGATATCTGGTCTGCATGGACAAGTTGGACCGAAGGGTCTGTTTCTATGCTGTACGTCTCTATGACTCTGTAACCAATCCCTCGGCCAACACTTAAACTGATTTATCTGGTCACAGTCATAGAGTCATACAACACAGAAACAGACCCTTCAGTCCAACCAGTCCATGCCGACCATAGTCCCAAACTAGACTAGTCTCGCCTGCCTACTCCTGGCCCATATCCCTCTAAACCTTTCCCTGTTCATGAACTTAACCAAATATCTTTTCAAGGTTGTAACTACTCACATCCGCCACTTCCTCTGGAAGTTCATTTCATTCGTGTGTAAAAAAAAAAATTGCCCCTTGTGTTGTTTTTCACAGCTTTCTTCCCTTGCCTTGAACATATGCCCCTTTTGTTTGGAACTCCCCAACCCTCGGGGAAAACATCCTTGCTATTCTCCTCATCTGTGCCCTTCCTGATTTTCGAAACCTAAGGTTGTTCCCTCAGCCTTCTGCGCTCCAGTGAAAAAGGTCCCAGACTTTCCAGTCTATTTTTATATCTCAAACTCCGGTGGTCATCAGAACCTGCTCTGGGTAAACGGGATTTACTCCAGTTACTTTCTAATTCACCTGCTCAGGGATTCCATTGCCCACCTCTGGAGCAGGCAAGACTTGAACTTTGGCCTCCTGGTTTAGAGGTAGGGCTGCTACTTGCTGGCCACAGGAGCTCTAACCGTGTTTCTTGTGTTAGGTAGGACTTAAGTTAACTGCAAGGCACTTTGTGACGTTTTGTAGTTGTCTGAGTTGCTGTATGAACGCAAATCCTGACTCTCTCAGCGTAGAGTCCTAGAGCATGGAAACAGACCCTTTGGTCCATGCCGACCATAGTCCCAAACTAAACTATTCCCATCTGCCTGCTCCTGACCCATATCCCACCAAACCTTTGCTATTCATGGACTTATCCAAATGGGTTAGGGATATGTTGGATGTTGGTTTGGGGAAGTGACGTATCTATCCATCTGATGCTCTGGCAATATTTCTCTCCCTTTCAATTTATCCAACTCTTAGTTGTCACTTTTCTTCCAAATTCTATTTGTTCTCAGTCTGAACTGTAAAGATTCTCAAAAGGACAATTCACCTGGAATAGATTCAGGTCAAGGTTCAAATTTTTATCTACCAGATCAAAAATTTAATGGGACTTTTAATTCTGAACTCCTGAGCATTGCAGCTTTAAGAGGTGTTGCCAAATCTTCATTTGAAGGGAAAACAATAGTTAATAATTATAATTTCAGCCTCCAACCTTTCTAAGTTGTGGGACAAGTTATTTGAAGGTCAGGAAGTGGGGGTTGTTTTATGTTTAGCTCGGGACTGCAGGAGCACAGCCAGGAACTGTTCTGCTGGAATCAGCAATAAAACAAGCCATGGGGATCCATAATGATGTGGCACACTGAATTAAGCGAGTGTTGCATGACTGATTTTCCCCCCCCACCTCAAAATCAATTGTGCAAAGTCACCCAGATGAATCCAACCATTTTTCAACAATAATTGCAGTGTCGCAAGATGGGGAGGAGTGGATGAAAGATTTGCATTTATGTAGCACCTGTCACAACCTCAGGATGCCCCCACTGGGTGAAATGTCACCAAATGTGTCCATTGTTCTGGAGCTGTGAAATCTTTTGACATGGCACCACCCCTCAGGGTTTTGTCAAGTGACTGACTGACTCGCCCTGTTTGTTATCAGGTCGTTTCGAGCTGCTGGGTTTAATTTAGGTGGGTCTGCTTCTCAATCAAAGAAAATGTTCAGTGTGGTTTGAAGTCGAAAGTAAACATGGCTCCATACGTTTGCAGCTTTTCTTTTTCTCTTTTCTCTTTTTTTCTCTCCTTTTTTTTCTTGCCCTCTCCCCTCTGTTTTCTCTCCCCTCTCACTTTTTTTTCTCTCCCCTCTCTCTCTTTTTTTTTTCTCTCTCTCTCCCTTTTTTCTCTCTCTCTCTCCCCTTTTTTTTTGTTCCATGAGCCTAATTGGCAGATGGCATTCCTGGTGAGCAACCAGGGCTGGGCTTGCCAGCTCTCCCGAAGTGTCTGGGCATTGATTATTTTCATAGGTGACTTCCTCCTTGCCATCCCCACCAATATTTTCGAATCGGTTAATTAAAAGGTTCAAAGGGAAAAATTGATGCAATGGTGTGAGGGGGGGGAAAAGAAAGTCCGTGCAATTCTTTTAAAGAAAGTGCATTTTCTTTTCATGTTTTGCTTGCTGACGACAGTTAGATCATTGAGTACAGGAGTTGGGATGTCTTTTTACAACTGTACATGACGTTGGTGAGGCCACTTTTGGAGTACTGCGTGCTGTTCTGGTTATCCTGCGATAGAAAGGATGTTATTAAACCAGAACGAGTGCAGGAAAGATGTACAATTTGCTACCTGGGCTTGTAAGTTTGAATTATATGGAGAGGCTGGGACTTTATTCCCTTGAGTGGAGGAGACATAGAGCATATAGAGGTTTATAAACTCATGAGGCATAGATAAGGGTAGATATATCCATCTGCTTCCCCCCCCCCCCCCCCATTATGGGGGGGGGGCTTCTAAAACTGAGGGGATAGATACAAAAGGGTCCAGAGAGGCCATTTGTTTTCTCTGAGGGTGGAAAGTGATTAGAATGGGCTACCAGAGGTAGTGCTGGAGGGGGGTACAATTTTATCAGGTAAGAAAGGTGTGGGCAGGTACGTGGATGGGATAGGTATGGAGGGACGTGGGCCAAACGCAGGCAAACGGGATTGGTATAATTGTGAAAACTGGTCGGCATGGACAAGTTGGGCCAAATGGCCTCTTTCCAAGCTGTAGACCTGTGACTAGACAGCTGCATCATAACAAGGTGGGTGGGGTGGAAGTAGGAAATCTGTGGGTGCTTGAGTTAGGTGTCACCTTTTTGTTAGGTGACCTCCCCGCCCCCTGGCAGTGTCAGGCTCCTTCAGTACCACCCAGGCTGGCTCAGAGCGGGCAGAGGTTGCACCCTGTTTGGGTTTTGAAGTTGACCTGTGGCTGACCCTGACCCTGAGCGGGTAGAATGACAGTCAGGCAGAAAGTAAATTCAAACCGAAAGAGCCGCTGATGCTGGAAGTCAGGAACGTCTTCAGGAATTGCTGGAAAAGCTCAGCAGGTGTGAGGGACAGAGTTGATGTTTCGCGTCCAGTGACCCTTCCTATTCACCTCTCCCAAACCTGACCCTTATCCACTCTGTTGTCTGTCCAACTGTGTTTCTCTCTCTTGTTTGGCTCTGTCACTGCCTATTGTTTGCTCCTTACCCCACCCCCATCCCAATCTTCTGCAAAAAAAAAACAGCCTTTTCCCGGCTACCATCAGTTCTGAGGAAGGATCTGAAACATTAACTCTGATTTCTTCCCCACAGGTGCAGCCAGATCTGCTGAGTTTTTCCAAATTGTGCTCTCTCAGCGGATGCTGCCTGACCCGCTCTGATCTCCAGTATTTTTTGTTTCGGGTCTCAGTCCAGATACCACCATCCGCAGCAATTCGCTCCAACAGTTTCTGTTTTAGTTTCAGAAAGCAGATTCTTTTTTATATATGTGGGTTGCATCACACCAAGGGTTATGAGTGTGTTGTGACTTGATTAAAGCACTCGCTCATGTGTCCGCAGGTAAGCACTGGGCACGTTTGTCAGCTTGTAAAAAAACCTGGCAGAGTCCCTAAACGCTTGCTCCTGTTTGCACTGTGCAGCAGCGGGTCTGGTTTTTACACTGCACCCTTCTTGTGCCCAGTGAATGGCTTGTTCCCCAGCGCAGACACTTGGACAAAGCAGCCTGATTGCATGCACAGTTTAGCAAGGCCCCATTCTTAATCTGGACCAGTGATTGAACGCTGCCTGTGGGTCATTGGGTGACCTCCTGTAATGCTGGTAGAACAGTGCCATGGAATGTTCCCCCTGCCATTAGAACAAACACACATGGCCTTAGCTGGGATATCATGTTGGATGTTAATATGTCCAGTTCTGGTCTCTGTTATGGAAAGGACGTTATTAAACTGCAGAGGGTTCAGAAACGATTTACCAGGAAGTTGCTGGGAATGCAAGGCTTGAGTTATAAGGAGAGGCTGGGTGTTTTTTTTCATTGGTGCATTGGAGGGAGAGGGATGACTTTTTAGAGGTTTGTCAAATCATGATGGGTACAGATGGCAGGGGTCTTTCCCCTAGGATGGGGGTTTGGGAGTTGAGACATCATATATTGAGGTTGTACAGGATATTGGTGAGCTCTCTTCTGGAGTACTGTGTCCACTTCTGGTCACCCTGTTATAGGAAGGATATTATTAAACTGGAGAGGGTTCAGAAGAGATTTACCAGGATGTTACCAGGAAGGGAGGGTTTTGAGGTGTAAAGAGAGACTGGATAGACTGGTTTGGAGATATCCGTGTTGGACTGGGATGTACAAAGTTAAAAATCTCACAACACCAGGTTATAGTCCAACAGGTTTAATTGGAAGCACAAGCTTTCAGCGCACTGCTCCTTCATCAGGTGCTCCACCTGATAGAGGCAGCACTCTGAAAGTTAGTGTTTCCAAATAAACCTGCTATTGCGTGATGTTTAACTGGATAGACTGGGACTTTTTTTCACTAGAGCGCAGGAGGCTGAGGGGTGACCTTATTGAAGTTTATAAAATCAGGATAAGGGGAGTAGCAAGGGTGGGGGGTTTCAAGACTTGGGGGTGTTCGTTTTTAAGGCAAGAGGAGAAAAATTTAAAAAGGGCATGGGCAAATTTTTTTTAACATAACATGGCTAGTGTGTGGAATGAACTCCCTGACGGTGTGGTGGATGAGGGTAGAGTTATAAGACCATAAGACACAGGAGTGGAAGTAAGGCCATTCGGCCCATCGAGTCCACTCCGCCATTCGATCATGGCTGCTGGGCACTTCAACTCCACTTACCCGCATTCTCCCCGTAGCCCTTAATTCCCCGAGACAACAAGAATCTATCAATCTCTGTCTTGAAGACATTTATCACATTTGGATAAGTACATGAATAGGAAAGGTTTGGAGGGATATGGGCCAGGACCAGGCAGGTGGGACTAGTTTAGTTTATGGTCAGCATGGACTGGTTGGGCCGAAGGGTCTGTTTCCCTGCTGTCTGACTTAATCTCCTTTGAAAAGGTGCTACCTCCAACAGTGCAGAACCCACGCAGTAGTTCATTGAAGTGTAGGCACCAACTGAGTTCCGGACTGGGCCAGTGAAGCATTGCAAACCTCCCAGGCAAGTGTTTCCAATCGTAAACATTGGAAACTGAATCCCGGATCTAAGGGTTTGAGCTGATTGGGTGTTAAGAGCTGTTTGGAATGGAACCAGTTCTCAAGATGCCTGACCCTGCCAAAATAAACCGAAAGTTACACGGGATCTTTCTTTCGCAAAGGAGCTCGTTGTGACTTGGTGTTGTTTTCCGACTTGCTGCTGGCTGTTTCCCGTCTGATGTGGAACAAAGGAGAGTGTTCAAACCTGGAGCCTGCAGGGAGGGTGGGGGTGGGTCCCTCATTGCAAATGTGCCCTGGTACCATTTGGCAACCCCCTCACTTTGCTGACTGGCATAGTGCCCGATCACACACACACAGCGTGAGGGGAGGTGGGACTGAGAATCAGTGCATTATAAATCCGATTTGGAATATCTCCCTTCTGTGTTTTTGTCTGGAAGTTCAAGTCCTGCTGGAAAGGAATGATTCCTTTTCTGATATTGAAATTAGGTTTGGTTGTCACATGTACTGTAGTACGGGGATACAGTGACAAGTGTAAAATGTCCCCACTCCCAGCACCACCTTGGGTACAAAGGTACCTTGGCACAAAGTCTTAGGTACACAGAAGAAAAGTGAAGAAATAAAGTTAAAAGTTCAACATTACAATCTTCCTTAAATACTTGGACATTCTATCCACGTACTCCCCCACAACGGTTCATACTCTCTCAATCTCTTCACTGAAGGTAAAGAGATTCAAGTCAGAAAAAAAAAATAGCCATGAAGGAATTTAAATAAAGGAAAAGCAGGCAGAGCTGACCCTATCGATTGTAAGAGATCTGAAGGTGTTGGTGGCACAGAACCTGCTGCTTTTAAAAAGAAATTGTCAAAGCTTTCCATCCAGACACTTGAGAAGAACTGATATGTAGTTCTGTGGATTATGGGTGTCGTTGACGGGCCTATCATTGGTTGTCATTGTCATTAGCCTTGAGCTGAGTTGGGGCAGTTAGGAGTCACCCACATTCTGTGGGTCTGGAGTCACGTGTCGACTGGGTAAGGACGGCAGAATTCCCTTGAGGAACAGACATTTGTGAACCAGATGAGATTTTTGCAACGATCGACAGTGGCGAGTGGATAATATGAGATTGGCTTTCACTTAGACTCATAGAGTCATAGAGATGTACAGCATGGAAGCAGATCCTTCGGTCCAACCCGTCCATGCCGACCAGATATCCCAACCCAATCTAGTCCCACCTGCCAGCACCCGGCCCATATCCCTCCAAACCCTTCCTATTCATATACCTATCCAAATGCCTCTTAAATGTTGCAATTGTACCAGCCTCCACCACTTCCTCTGGCAGCTCATTCCATACACGTACCACCCTCTGTGTGAAAAAGTTGCACCTTAGGTCTCTTTTATATCTTTCCCCTCTCACCCTGAACCTATGCCCTCTAGTTCTGGACTCCCCACCCCAGGGAAAAGACTTTATCTATTTATCCTATCCATGCCCCTCATAATTTTGTAAACCTCTATAAAGTCACCCCTCAGCCTCAGACGCTCCAGGGAAATAGCCCCAGCCTGTTCAGCCTCTCCTTATAGCTCAAATCCTCCAATCCCGGCAACATCCTTGTAAATCTTTTCTGAACCCTTTCAAGTTTCACAACATCTTTCCGATAGGAAGGAGACCAAAATTGCACGCAATATTCCAACAGTAGCCGAACCAATGTCCTGTACAGCCGCAACATGACCTCCCAACCCCTGTATCCAGTACTCTGACCAATAAACGAAAGCATACTAAATGCTGCCTTCACTATCCTATCTACCTGCGACTCCACTTTCAAGGAGATATGAACCTGCCACTCCGAGATCTCTTTGTTCAGCAAAACTCCCTCGGACCTTACCATTAAGTGTATAAGTTTTGCTAAGATTTGCTTTCCCTAAATGCAGTACCTTGCATTTATCCGAATTAAACTCCATCTGCCACTTCTCAGCCCATTGGCCCATCTGGTCCAGATCCTGTTGTAATCTGAGGTAACCCTCTTTGCTGTCCACTACACCTCCAATTTTGGTGTCATCTGCAAACTTACTAACTGTACCTCTCATACTCGCATCCAAATCATTTATGTAAATGACAAAAAGTAGAGGACCCAGCACCGATCCTTGTGGCACTCCACTGGTCACAGGCCTCCAGTCTGAAAAACAACCCTCCACCACCACCCTCTGTCTTCTACCTTTGAGCCAGTTCTGTATCCAAATGGCTAGTTCTCCCTGTATTCCATGAGGTCTAACCTTGCTAATCAGTCTCCCATGGGGAACCTTGTCAAACGCCTTACTGAAGTCCATATAGATCACATCTACTGCTCTGTCCTCATCAATCTTCTTTGTTACTTCTTCAAAAAACTCAATCAAGTTTATGAGACATGATTTCCCACACACAAAGCCATGTTGACTATCCCTAATCAGTCCTTGCCTTTCCAAATACATGTACATCCTGTCCCTCAGGATTCCCTCCAACAACTTGCCCACCACCGAGGTCAGGCTCACTGGTCTATAGTTCCCTGGCTTGTCTTTACCGTCCTTCTTAAACAGTGGCAGCACGTTTGCCAACCTCTGCTCTTCCGGCACCTCCCCTGTGTGATTATCGATGATACAAATATCTCAGCAAGAGGCCCAGCAATCACTTCTCTAGCTTCCCACAGTGTTCTCGGGTACACCTGATCAGGTCCTGGGGATTTATCCACCTTTAACCGTTTCAAGTCATCCAGCACTTCCTCCTCTGTAATCTGGACATTTTGCAAGATGTCACCATTTATTTCCATACAGTCTATATCTTCCATTTTCTTTTCCACAGTAAATACTGATGCAAAACACTCGTTTAGTATCTCCCCCATTTTCTGTGGCTCCACACAAAGGCTGCCTTGCTGATCTTTGAGGGGCCCTATTCTCTCCCTAGTTTCCCTTTTGTCCTTAATATATTTGGAAAACTCTTTGGATTCTCCTTAATTCTATTTGCCAAAACTATCTCCTGTCCCCTTTTTGCCCTCCTGCTTAAGTATACTCCTACTTCCTTTATACTCTTCTAAGGATTCACTTGATCTATCCTGTCTGTACCTGACATATGCTTCCTTCTTTTTCTGAACCAAACCCTCAATTTCTTTAGTCATCCAGCATTCCCTGTACCGACTAGCCTTCCCTTTCACCCTGACAGGAATATACTTTCTCTGGATTCTTGTTATCTCATTTCTGAAGGCTTCCCACTTTGCAGCCGTCCTTTTACCTGCAAACATCTGCTTCCAATCAACTTTTGAAAGTTCTTGCCTAATACCATCAAAATTGGCCTTTCTCCAATTTAGAACTTCAGCTTTTAGATCAGGTCTATCCTTTTCCAGCACTATTTTAAAACGAATAGAATTATGGTCACTGGCCCCAGAGTGCACTTATATATCTCTTTCCTGTGGAATTGACAATTCACCGTTGGCTCTGATGGGACTTGAGCCCAGAATATTGGCCTGTGCTCTAGATTATGACAACGCAGTGACATACCATTGACTCCCAATTGGAAAAGGAAACAACATTCTCTCCTGCATGAGAAACAAGTGCTGATTGGTTTAGTTGACAAGTGGACTCTGATTGGGAGAGATGTTGCCATGGATTCCCACTTGCACGCTTCTCGGTTGGAAAAATTGATATTACCTGTTTTTAGAGTGAACTTCTTGCCAATTGTCCTGATGAATGCAAAGTGCAAAGTAGACAGGTTCAACAACATGTTATTCCCCCCCCGCCCCCCAGCAATATCCAAGACTTGATAAAGGTAAACAAACTGTTCCAATTCCCGGATGTTGGTGAGGCTATATATGAATTATTTCGAAGCTGGAGTGAGAGAGATTCTGTAATCGGCCTATTCAGGGATGTTAATACACACTTTCCTACAGAGGACTGGAGTTGAAGACCAGGCCTCCTGGCTTAGAGTTAGGCACACTACCACTCCGGTATGTGTTGAAATGAGATGGTGAGGGAAGACGTACCTTCATCCCTTGAGATTGATTGAGATCAACAATTCACTCTTAACCAGATTGTGGGACTGAGTCATAGCTTCTGTGCAGAAATGATCAGATGCCTGAACACACGTTGGATTTGTGAATATTATGAGATCAGCCAACTGTCCTTAAGGGAGTTTTGAGTTGATTGATGTGGACGATTTGAGAGAATGTGGGGAGAGTGAGTTACGAAGAAAGTAAGACCCATGTTTATCTAATGATGGTCCTTGGACAGCTCAGCATAGATTAGATTACTTAGTGTGGAAACTTGTCACAAATGGTCCATTTGCTTTGGCATCGGTTTTGTGGAAAATGCAGCAGCCATTTTGGGCATAGCAAGGTGCTGCAAACAACAGGGTGATGATTGGATAATCTGTTGGTTGGTTGGGGCGGGTGGTGTGTCAGAATTGGCCAGGAAGAGTGCCCTTGCTGGCCTTCAGAAGAATGCCATGAGGTCCCATGTCCCCCCAGCCCCTCGGTTGAATCAGAAAGATGGTGCCTCTGACCAGGCTGCACCTCCCCAGGACTGCAGTTTGATTCTACTGTTTGAGGCCTCAGATTGGGAGCTCTTAATTTGGAGATGAAAGTATGGCCTGCCAGAGCCACAACTTTCTCTCTTTTGCATTGCTGTCCAGCAGAATTGGATCTGATGTTCTCTTCCTGTTTCTTAGGTTATTTTAGGATATCTGGTCAGCGTGGATGATTAGATTAGATTACTTAGTGTGGAAACAGGCCCTTGGCCCAACAAGTCTACACGGACCCTCCGAAGAGCAACCTACCCAGACCCATTCCCCTACATCTGCCATTATAGGCAATTTAGCATGGCCAATTCACCTAACCTGCACATGTTTGGACTGTGGGAGGAAACCGGAGCACCCGGAGGAAACCCAAGCAGACACGGGGAGAATGTGCAAACTCCACACAGACAGTTGCCTGAGGCGGGAGTTGAACCCGGGTCTCTGGCGCTGTGAGGCAGCAGTGCTAACTGCTGGGCCACCGTGCCATCCACCATGAGTTGGACTGAAGGCTCTGTTTCTGTGCTATTCGACTCCACGACTCTGACTCTCGACTGCTGACTTCAGGAGCAACAACATTGTCTACAGGAGGTCAGCACAGAAGCCTGTTCACTGGTGAGCATCTCCATGGTGGGGTTAGGCTTTCCTCTGACTGACCTGGAGATGGCAGTGCCCAGTGCTGCCAGCTCCCATTATTCAGCTGGAGCTGTGATGTGCTGCCCCTGCTATAGGTGTCAGATTGAGTTCTGTGTGGGTGGTGGATGCCACGTTGTCTGATCGAGTCAGAGCATTATGGTTATACATTACATTACTCTCCAGTGCCAGATCAAGGCAGAACGCTCTGATAGAATCCTCCCCACACACACCAGTGTGGAAGCAGGCCATTTGGCCCATCAAGCCCTGTAAGCCTGCATTTCCCACTGCTAGCCCCACCCTAACCTGGGACACTATGGTATCATGTACGTGACCAATCTACCCTAACCTGCACATCTTTGGACTGTGGGAGGAAACCCACGCAGACACAGGGAGAATGTGCGAACTCCACATAGACAGTTGCCCAAGGCTGGAATTGAACCTGGGTCCCTGGCGCTGTGAGGCAGCAGTGATAATCCTGTTCTTGGAGGTGTCAGTATCTGGACCAGCCGTTGCCCCTTTGCTATCAAGTGAATGTCAATGATTTAAACAGCATTTAGTTGCATGTTGCTAAAGCAAACTGGCAGGTCACGTTCCTGGGAGCTTGCTGTGCACTGATCAGTTGCCAAGTTTCCCCACATTAATGGCAGGGGAGGTGATGGCAGAGTGATGTTATCACTGGACTGTTAATCCAGATACCCAGGTAATGATCTGGGGACCCAGGTTTGAAACCTGCCATGGCAGATGGTGGAATTTGAATTCAACAAGAAAAGAATCTGGAATTAAGAGTCTAAGAATGACCATGAATCCATTGTTGATTGTTGGGAAACCCATCTGATTCACTACCAGGGAGGAAAACTGGCATCGTGACCTGGTCTGGCTAACTGTGACTCCAGACCCACAGCAATGGGGTTGACTCTTAATTGCCCTCTGGGCAATTAGGGATGTGCAATAAATGCTGGGTCTAGTCAGCGATGTCTTCACCCCATGAATGAAGAAAACAAAATGTAGTGGCTCTTCTCCAAAGGATCTCAAAGGCTGCAAACTTCTTTGAGGTTTGACAAGGTGCTATAGGAATGGACAAGTGGTTTCTCTTGTTTGGCTTTGCAATACCCCACTGAGAGTGCACAAGGTGAGATGTGTTCTGAATAGCAATCTTTACAAATAACTGCACGCAGTGTCCGCACCAGTTGGGCTGCTCATCAGCCCCAGGACCAATCTAGCCCCAGTGACAGGGTGATTTGAACCCTTTATTCTCTCTTTAACACCGGTTGGGGCTCCAGTTTTTTTTTTGTTTAAATGTTTTATTAATGCATGCTGAATGTGTGAAAAATAGAGTGCGACTCCTATCTTTGCTACAACAGCTTTTGGTTTTACACTTTTTACAGATAACCAGCTTCTAAGCAGAATTTCTGATCAAAAGGTTACACAATTACTCCAATATCTCCCCAACCATCTTCACGTGTTCCAGATTGGTTCATGTGGTGGTTATTCAAAGGTGATGCACGCATGATATTATCCAGTCAGATTGCAAGGTGTTCACATATTCTAGCTAGCAGTACATTTTGTAACTCTGAGTCCAGACTTGTGATTATCAGAAAATCTGTCCCCTTGTACCTGCCTATGTGCCAACACAGTGGCTCAGTGGTTAGGATTGTCATCTCTCTGTTCCAGGGACCTGGGTTCGATTCCACACGCTGGTGACTGGAGTTTGCACATTCTCCCGTGTCTTTGTGGGTTTCCTCTGGGTGCTCTGGTTTCCTCTCATACTCCAAAGATGTGCAGGTTAGGGTGGATTAGCCTCATTAAATGCAGAGTTGGAAGAGGGTAGAGGGATGCTCTTGAGGGTTGGCTCAGCCTCAATGGGTCGAATGGCCTGTTTCCACACCGTGAGAATTCTATGCATGTTTATCCATGCAATTCCATGCACCAGATTTCCCTTTGTGAGTCCCATGTTCCCTTCCACGTGCTTTTCAGGAACAAAATTAGTAGAAAGCTTTGTAAGAGATGTCACAAAACTCATCTGGGGTGGGGGGAGAAATGTACGCAACTGTAATAATGAATATGATGTCCAATGACATATTGATGAACTCTGTCACAGAGGGCTCAATCTTGGAGGATGTTTAAGTTGGAGATTTATTGATTTATGATGACCAGTACAGGGTTGGGGGTTGGAATGGGGTGAGTAAAAGACATTGAAGTGTTTGATCACTGTGTTCGTGTTAGGTGGTGGAGCAGGCTCCATGTGTGAAATGGTAGGAGTTAGCTCCCAGGGATGAGCACCCAGGTGTACACTAGGTGTATGTCACTTACCAGACTGCACTTCGTTGTAATGGCTTAATGCACTGGGCCTGCTAAAGGTTACTCAGACAATAGATTGCATACCTATTGTCGTGGTCGGATAGCTCATGTGACTGGACAGTAGGTCTGTGATGCCGACAGCGTCAGTTCAGTTCCTGCACCAGCTCAGGTTACCATGAAGGACTCTCCAAACTCCATTTCTTTCTCCCCCCCCTCTCTTTTCCCTTCTCCCCCCCCTCTCTTTTCCCTTCTCTCTCCCCCCCCTCTTTTCCCTTCCCCTTCCCCCGTCTTTTTTTTTCCCTTCCCCTCAACCCCCCACCCCTTTTCCCTTTCCTTCCCCCCCTCTCTTTTCCTTTTTCCGTTCTCCTCCCCCCCCCCCCTTTTCCCTTCTCCTCCCCCCCCCCTTTTCCCTTCTCCTCCCCCTCTCTTTTCACTTCTTCCCTTCCCCCCCCCTTTTCCCTTCTCCCCCCTTCCCCTCCCCCTCTTTTCTCTTCCCCCCCCCTTCCCTTACCCCCCCTTTCCCTTCCCCCCTTTCCCTCCCCCCCTTCCCTTTCCCTTCTCCCCCCCCCTTCCCTTTCCCCTTCCTCCCCTTTCCCTTCCCCCCCCTTTCCCTTCCCCCCCCCTTCCCTTTCTCCTTCCTCCCCCTTTCCCTCCCCCCCCTTCCCTTCCCTTCCCTTGCCCCCCCTTCCCTCCCCCCATATCTCTCTCTCTCTCTCTCTCTCTCTCTCTCTCTCTTTTCCTCCCTTCCCCCCACCGTTTCCTCTCCCTCCCCCCTCTCTCGTTCTCTCTCTCTCTCTCTCTCTCTCTCTCTCTCTCTCTCTCTCTCTCTCTCTCTCTCTCTCTCTCTCTCTCTCTCAGCCCCCCTCTCTCTCTCCCACCTTCCCCCCCCCCCCCCCTCTCTTTGCCCCCCCCACTTTCCTCCCATCCCCCCGTCAAACATCTGTACGTTGATTAAAACCTGTGTTTTTAATTGAACCATATTTTCCTTGTACAACGCTGGTCAACATTTTGGTTGGTTTGAAACCGATTCTTGCTATAAAACAAGTTGTCTCCTCGTGAGGTTTACTGTAATGAACCACCCCCCCCCCCCTAACCTTCTCCCCAGAGTGTTGAGGGATTAAAAATTGATATTTTCATCAGTAAAGCGAACACTTTGATCTGAAAAGGGGCTCTGTCGTCGCTCAAAAGATGGTGAATCCTATCCACATGGAAGCTTCCTGTGGAGGGTCTGAGACGGTTGTAAAATGACTGCAGTCTCCATCTGCTCCCACCATCTGTGCCGGGCCTGTTAATGCAACAGCAGCAGCAGTCTGATTTAACCTGACCGGGGGCTGAGATACACATAGTAACATGGTGAGCTTTTGGGTTGGTGTGTCTCACCTGCACTTGGCCCGGGGTGATGGTTAAGGGAATGTGACGGAGATCCTGGCACAGATGAGCTGCTTGCCACTTTCCTTCCTTGGCATTGGGGGCGGCGGGGTGTTGGGAGAGATGATCAGGAAATTTAATTTTTTTTTGTTTGGAGGAGTCCCAGTGTGAGGTTTGTTAGATTATTTTTGCAACCTCTGAATTCCGAGAGGGGACTGAATGAACGCTGTTATTCAGTGGAATGATGTATCCAGTTTCCAGTGTTCTATCCCGATATGAACCCTCATGGAGCGGGGCCCAGGTAGCTTTCTGTTAGGAATACACTGTGAAGAATTAAAGCAGTTATAGAGTCCTAGAGATGTACAGCACGGAAACAGACCCTTCGGTCCAACCCAGTTTCCTTGACATATCAAAGCCGTTGGGGAACTGTGTAGCTCCAAGTCACGGTTTGAGGTTTCCTGTTGCATTTGTGCTCGTTACCATAGCAGCTTGCATTTGTGTAGCACCTTTTTTAAAGCTCCTAAACTGTCCCGAGGCTCATTCACAGGAGCATCCGTCAAACCAAATTTGACACGGGGGGCATTTGGGGTGGCTGGGTGGTTGGCACTGCTGCATAGGTGTGTCAGAGACCCCGGTTCGATTCCACGCTCAGGCAAACATGATGAGCCAAAAGGCCTACTTCTACACTACAAGGATGCTATAGGAAAACCTTTTGACGTTTCACCTTCACCTAAAAGATGCAGCTGCTACAAGTCAGAGATTGAAACCAAGGGTTGAAGAAACTCAGCAGTTCTGGCAGCATCCAAGGAACAGAATTAACGTGCTCCGTCCAGTTTGACTACTCTTTGTAACTCGCCTCAAACAAGGAGTTGCACAGTCTTGAGACATGAACTGTGTTTCTCTCTCCGCACATGCTGCCATACCTGCTGAGTTTCTCCAGCACTTTTTCTATGATGGTTTAAGCACAGACATTCAAATTCTGTCCTGCCAGGAAACTGATTGAGATAGTTCTTTCCTGCTTAGGTCTCTGTGGTTTTTGAAAGTGAGTCATTGTACAGGGCTCAGTATAACAAATGTTCCACGGTTAGACAGGGCTTTGGTGAGACCACACCTGGAGTCCTGAAGAAAGTTTTGGTTCCAGTCCCTGAGAAAGGCTGCCCTTTGATAGAAGGGCTGCAGTGAAGGTGCACCAGACTGATTGATTGATTTGAATGGTTGACCTTTCGAGGAGATCAACTCTCCTTCAGAACTCATTGAAGTGGCTCACATCCTCTGAAGACTTGATGGGTAGATGTTGAGAGGGCGATTCTCCTAAAAGGAGATTCCAGAACTTTCTGTGATAGTCTATGGATGAGCATTAGTCCATGTCAGACCAGGAAGAGGAACTATGTCTTCACTTGGAGTGTTATGAATTTGTGGAGCACCTCAATGCATGTATTCATTATGTGTGTGTGTTCTGCGTTCAGATGCCTAGAGTTTTTGAGACACTAAAGAAATTGAGGGATAATTGGACTGAAATAGAAGATAATGTAACAGTGGAGCAGAGCTTGAGGGGCCTCCTCCTATTTCAGTCATAGAACAAGACCTTTTGGCCTGTTATGTTCATGCTGGTTGTCAAATGACCATATATGCCATTGGGTGATCATGGTCACCTGACCAGTCCTAATTCAGAGTTGGGTCACTCGGTTCTCTTGTAATGCAGTTTCTGTTTTTCACCTTAAGTCTCCACTTTGTGTTAACTGAGTTGTGAAATGTTGCTCCAATCAAATACTTGGATGCAAAACCTGAACAGAACTTAAACTCTGCTTTCCCCATCTTTTCACCAAATGCCGATGCCTTGCATTTCTTTAAACAAAAAGGCGTATTGGCACTTTGCCCTGAGTTTCCCATGTAAAAATGAATGGCGAGGACTGTTCCTTATTAATTATGGATCGGGTTGGATGGTGGAATCTGTTTTTCACAGTCATGAAAAACCCTCTTGTCACATTCCATTAATCCACCGGACTGTCTTAATCATTAACATGGCCGTTGATGGGGCTGACTGACTAAACTTATTCCTGGACGAAAGCTCAGACAGAAGTGAAGGGTTGCTCTGTGTGTGTATGTGTGTGTGTACATGCATCTCTGTGACTGTAAACTCTCTCCTTAATCCAGTTCACATAGTGTGTGTGTGAGAGATTCGGCTTAATGACCTGTTGGATTGGTGCGTTGGCATCTCCTTGCTGGATAAACCAGCCAAAAGCTCTCATCTGGCACTTTGATTAAAGATGCATTTCTTATCTAAGCCCCTTTTTCCCTCAAAAAGCTGTAAGTAGGTTGTGATGGGGCCCCTCCAAATGATGTTGGGTAGCACCCTCTCCTGTTTTGGAATGGTGCCTATGTTCGTCGTGTAACAGTTTAATTCATTTCCTGAATCTTTTAACTCCCAGTTAGATCCGTCATCCCATCCCCGTGTGCTCTCTCACCTACATGGTCTCCCAGTTAAGTGACAGTTTTTTGTTTTGAATTTGTCCCCGTTGTTTTCAAGTCCCTCTATGATGTTCCCCTGCCAGGCTTAATCAAGGGTTGAGAGTAAAATGAGACATGCAACAAATCAACAAGACATTGCAAAGTTAAGGTATGATTCCTCCTGAGATCTGAGAAAAAAAAAGCCATGCTGGACTCAACTCTGTTTCTCTCTCCAGAGATGCTGCCAGACCTGCTGAGTTTCTCCAGCATTCTTGGCATTTTCTGCCTTTTCTGCAGAACGGGGCAACTCATGCAGGTCTGAGTGACGGGGTCCAAGGGTTTACTGCGTCTTTATTCAGTAGTTATAGAGGACTCCTCATTCCAAAGCTTGACTGTCCCAAAGGGGAATAGCTCAAAAGAATCCAAAGAAAATATGACAGTGAAGTCAAATGAAGAAACTGTGTCAGTTATGAATTAAAGGCAAAAACAATGATGGGTTCCAGAAGACGGTGATTGACAGTAACACGTTGTGCCTGCATGAACCAGGAAATCTAATCGTGGCTCAGTGGTTAGCACTGCTGCCTCCCAGCGCCAAGGACCCAGGTTCAATTCAACCCTCAGGCGACTGTGTGGAGTTTGCACATTCCGCCTGTGTCTGTGTAGCTTTCTTCCGGGTGCTCTGGTTTCCTCCCACAATCCATAGATGTGCAGGTTAGGGTGGATTGGCCATGCTGAGTTGTCCATAGTGTCTAGGGATGTGCATTTAAAGTTGATTGGCCATGCGAAATGCAGGGTTACAGGGATAGGGTAGACTGGTGGGTCTGAGTGGCACGCTATTTGAAGGGTCAGTGTGGACTCGATGGATCAAATGGTCTGCTTCCACACTGTGGAGATTCTATCCTGTCAAATGCCTTCATAGTCTTGGAGAGAAAGCAGAGTTAATGTTTCCCAGTCTTCAGAACTCTGAGCCTGAAATGTTAACTCTGCTTTTTCTTGCTCTCCACAGAGCCTGCTGAATTTCTCCAGCACTTTGTGTTTTTGGTTGATTTCCAGCATCTGCAGTTCGTGGTCCTGACCACCCCCTCCAGCTCAGCCACCTGGCTCTTCACTGGCTGGAGGTACGTGTGTTGGGGGGGGGGGGGGGGGGAATGGTCAAGCCAAAGAGTTGATAACCTTCTCCCACCACTCCCCTGAGCAGAAGGTGAGGTGCCCAGTGCAGAGCTCACGGGGCTTAGTATTTTCAACTTGCACCCACCCATGTGAGCACCCAATCCTGAGCAGATGCCAGGATAGCACGTCTATCCTGGAAGGTGTGGTTAGACACACCAAATTACTGCTGGGATCTCAAGTAGACGGGCAGGAGGCTGGAAGAACACAGCAAGCCAAGCAGCATCAGGAGGCGGAGAAGTCGATATTTTGGGTGTAGTGGTGCTAATTCAAACCAGCATGAACGGAGAGACTCTGATGTTGTGCACGCTCCCCATTGTGATCTTGTGCTGGTACCCAGCTTGTCAGGGAATTGTGTTGACAAATGCCTGAAAGCAGCACTTGCTGATTAATCTCTGTCATGAGTTCAAAATCAGAGAATTACATTACATAGCCGTCCTAATCCATCAGGTGGTGAGATTTAGTAGGGGGTTAAATCAAATTCTTTGAACTCTTTATTTAATTGCTTCCCTACTGTGCTGCTAATTGACTGATGTATTTTGTACATGTCAGCTACAATCCTCTTGGGCTCGTGCTTCGACCGGGCTGTGAACTCGAGTGCTGGACTATTGAGGGGCCAAATGGCCTTGACATTCATGCGAGGAGTTCCACAAATCCAGGTTGTTCCTGTTAACAAGCTCTGGGTTAGCGTGGCCAATCCACCTCAGCTGAATGTCTTTGGACTGTGGGAGGAAGCCCACCCAGACACTGGGGAAGGTTTCTCACCAGTGGGGGCCCACTGTTGCAGAGGAACAACTGATCTGTCTAAATCCACCTTGTTGCCTTCCACATGTTGTCTTTCCACCCGAACCCTTCGATGCAGCAGCTGTGTTTTGTTGCTGGTTAGGTGGAATCTGAGCCTTGTAGCCTTGTGACCTTCTATCCACATTGCGATCTCATCGATTTGGATGATCTGAGGGAGTGGTGACCTTCCAAGGTTGCAAAATATTCTCTCCTTCCTCCTCTGTTATCTTGCTCCAGTGCTCTTAGTCTCTCGCAATCTGTGTGTCTCCCTATCTGCTCAGATTAAAGTTACAACATGCCGGAAATGGAGAGTGTTTCTGTGCTCGAGTTAAGGTGTCCCATTGGGCCATCTAGCTTGTATCCATCATTTGGTGATATCACGTTTGATTTGACCACTCCATTCTGGGAAACATGTATGCTCCTGCCCCCCCTTCTGAAGTAGTTGTCAATTGGAATCAGAGTCATGCAGCGTGGAAACAGACCCTTTGATTCAACCAGTCCACACCAACCTTAATCCTAAACTAAACTAGTCCCACCTGCCTGTGCTTAGTCCATATCCCTTCAAAACGTTCCTAATCATGTACTTATCTAAATGTTTTTTAAACATTGTAACTGTACCCATATCCACCACTTCCTCGAGCAGTTCAGTACCCAGATGAACCACAGTGTTTTTGAAACAAAAAGTTGCCCCTCATGTCCTTTTTAAATCTTTCTCCACTCAGCTTACGAATACGCCCACTAGTTTTGAATTCCCCCACTTCAGGAAAGAGACCTTTTTCTATTTACCTTACTTATGCCTCTCATTATTTCATAAGCCTCTACAAAAGGTCACCCCTCAACCTTCAATGCTCCAGTGAGCAAAGTCCTAGCTTATCCAGCCTCTGCTTAGAATGCAAACCCTCCTGCAACAGCCGAGTAAATCTTTTCTGAACCCGCTCCAATTTAATAATATCCTTCCGATGATGCTTTTCTCTGAGTGCAGCTGGAGTTAAGTAATAAGTCTGCTGGCTCTTTTGCGTGGATCGATCTTGCATTACGAAAGCCTTAGTTAGGAGAAAGAGAGATCTTCCTTTCTGAAATTTGATGACAAGGAACATCTTTCATTGAGGAACATCCTGATAAAACTGCTGAGGGGAGGTGAGCCATATTCTAAGATCATAAAACGTAGGAGTGGAAGAAAGGCCATTCGGCCTATCGAGTCCACTCCGCCATTCAATCATGGCTGATGGGCATTTCAACACCACTTATCTGCACTGTCCCTGTATCCCTTAATTCCTTGCAAGATTGAGAACTTATCAATCAGATTCTGATGGTCTCCTGCTGCTGATAGGTAATTAAGCCTCTGATTTGGATCATTTTTCAGGGAATTGGATTGATAGGACAGTGAGAGGGATGTTCAATCCCTCACCCTCTTGTTTGTCCTAACCTGAATAGTGTCTGGCTCCCTTTGAGAATAATACCCTTTGTTCCATCTCTCCTTCTGCTGAGATATTGTTGCTTCTGTATCACTGAATGCCCAACAGTCTGGTTGGTGCTGAGTCAGCATTAAGTCACCTGCAATTACTGCTTCCTTTACCCATTGCAGAAACCACAGTATTATCTACTCGTGCATTCGATATCTCTAGATTCAGCCGTTCCAATGCTGCCTCCCCATGTTCTACCCTCTGAATTTGAAGTGGTCCAAAATCCTGCCTGAAGTGGTCCCAAGTTTGCCCCATGCTCATTCGCCTACATTGGTTCCTGGTTGAGTCTCACCCTGATTTTGAAATCCCTCGCCCTTCCTGTTCATCCTGGCATCTGTGTCTCTGATTTTCACTGCTGCATCACTGGGGGTTCCTGCCTTTTAGCTGTTGAGGTCTGAAAATCTCGAATGGTCCCCCAAAACCTTGAAGACCCTCTTTCCAAACCTCCCTCTCCAACCAGCCAATTATGCCCCTGTCCCTCTGTGTAAAACTTTACCTCAGGGTATTTTCTACCTTGGGGCAGCATGGTGGCACAGTGGTTAGCACTGCTGCCTCACAGCGCCAGGGACCCAGGTTCGATTCCCACATCAGGTGTCTGTCTGGGTGGAGTTTGCACAATCCTCCCCTCTGTCTGCGTGGGTTTCCTCCCACAATCCAAAGGTGTGCAGGTTAGGGTGGATTGACCATGCTAAATTGCCCATAGTGTTCAGGGATGTGTAGGTGAGGTGCAGTAGTCAGGAGTAAATGTAGAGTAATACGGTAGGGAAATGGTTCTGGGTGGATTATTCTTCAGCGGGTCGGTGTGAACTTGTTGGGCCAAAAGGCCTGTTTCCACACTGTAGAGATTCTATTATTCTATCTCTCCTGGACATCTTCCTCCCACAGCCTTGACTCTACCTCAGTCTCATGAACAGAGCTTCCAGATTGTGGCCAATTTACTCTGGTTCACTAGTGCCCTTGAAGGAATGAAATCTCTCATCCTGAATTGGTCGAGGCCTCTACGTGACTCCAGACACAGCAATGTGGTTGATATTTAAACCCCTCGCTCCTCCAGTCTGCAATTAAGCTAGTCTGTGTCAGGGACAAGTGGATTGGGCAAGAAGAGTCGATGTTGCCGCTGGTGCCCTACATCCTGAGGACAATCATCATAGGATCCCTACAATGTGGAGGCAGACCGTTTGGCCCATCAAGTCCACGTTGGCCCTCCAAAAAGCATTCCATGCAAACCAACCTCCCTACCCTATTCCTGTAACCCTATATTTCCCATAGCCAATCTACCCTAACCTGCACATCTTTGGACTGTACAAATGTCTTTTTTTTTGTTTGAAAAGCTGAAGTCCCCAGTCTTGAACAGACTACATCTACTTTCTTCCCAAATCTACAGTCCATAGTGACTTAGTAAATGTTGCTTCACCCTGTTCCTACCCCACTGAAACTGTCCAGTCTCCTTTCCCTACACCTACACGATACAGCACAGGAACAGGCCCTTTGGCCTTCCAGGGGTTGCATCGATCATTAATCCTTATTCAGACTGTCACTGCTCTGATGCTTTCAACAGTGTCTGCTTGCCAGTTGTTCGAAATGTTGAACTCTGCCCCTTGGTGCCACCTCCCTGGCTGAATATGTTCTGTATATCCTCTCCCTTGTTCCCTGTTTGAACCAGTTCCTCCCAGGTGTCGTGATGCAGCACCTTAAAATGTTGAGTGAGCTGTTTGCTACCTTTTCGTAAACACTCTTGAGGTATAAGAGGAGTCCGTATTCGCCAATGGGTTTGTGACTGCACCGCCAATTTCAGTTTTAGCTAAGTACAGCCCCACAGGAAATCATGTTTTGAAGCTCAAAACAAATCTCCCTTGATTCAGGCAAAACTTCTGCTGATCTTCCAAATTAGAGCCAACCCCTTGTATTTTTAAAAAAAGTTAAGTTCAGTCACGCTTTCTCCGACTGTAAATTGTTGCTGAGCCTCACCGGAAAGGGCACGCTCAGCTGCAAACTGTGCCAGCTGCCATATTGGTGTAGCCCGTGACGTCAATGCCAGGGGCCTAGATTTCAGGCTCCAGTGCTAAGCTGCTTCCCTGAACAAAACAAACATCACCTCAGCCCTAATGTAAACAGAAGCTCGCTCACTTTTTTTTCGCTCAATGGTTTCCTTAATTCCATCAGCAATTCCTTCTGTAAACACAATGGATTCCTCCTCGCTGTCTGTAAAGATCTCTCTTGTAGTTCAGGCATTCTGTGGCAAATTAGTTGAATGCTTAAAGGGGAGTAAATTATTCTTTAATTGATGGTCTTGTCTGTTGAACCCCTAATATTGTGGTTCCAACACTAGTAATCTGTCAACTAAAAATGTGTAATTACAACAGACGTCTGGGATTGCATTCAAAGGGCTCTGCTTTCAGCAAGCGGGGTCTGTGAGTGTACACAGTACTGCTTCCAAATCTTCTACATGTTAAACATAGGGACTTTGTATCTGGAATAGGCTGGTTGTCTCCTCACTAGCTCTCCTGAAGGTGCTGCTGTTTACAAGGGGAATTTTTCCCAAGGCTGTTGTTGATCCTACCTTCCCAGGCACATCATAAACCCCTGTTGCAAATCATGTTTCTGAGCGACTGCAACCAAGTCTCTTGTCGATGCTGTCTTGGGACACCTGGCAAAATGTTGGAAGGGATGGAGGCTGTGACTCAAATATTATGGTATAGTTTGAATTGAATGAACAAACCTTTCAATGGAATTACCACAGCATCATAGATTCAGGCCATTTGGCCCAGCGAGTCCACATTGACCCTCATAAGAACATCCCACCCAGACCCACCCCACCCCTTGTAAGCCTGCATTTCCACATGGCCAATCCACCCAGACTGCACAACTCTGGATACTATGGGGCAATTCAGCATGGCAATTCACCCTAACCTGCACATCTTTGGACTGTGGGAGGAAACTGGAGCATCCAGAGCAAGTTCCACATAGACATGGTGAAAATGTGCAAACTGCCCACAGACAGTCACTCAAGGGTGGAATCGAACCTGGGTCTGTGTGGCTGTGGGGCAGCGGTGCTAACCACCATGCCACCGTACTGGTAGTGAGAAGGTAGTCGTTAAAGTGAATTACACTCTGACCCTTGTTACCAAGATGTTTTTATATTTTATATTGCTTGAGAAACTTAAGTTTTTGCAGGATTGTTGAAAATGGATTCCTGTAAAAGTTTTGTGACGTGGTTTCTTTAAAAGAGGTCATTGCAAGTTCGTTGTGGACATTGGAGTTATTTTAACTGGTCTTCTTAGGACTCGAACCTGTTGATGACTGCTTGCTGTGATATAGACCATGCTAGGGCTGTTTCAACAGTCACCAGCTTGGAGAGGTTCTTGTTTTGTCTGGTTCAAGTGGGGGAGAGTCTGCTAAGAGCAAGCTGCTGAGCTGATCTCCCTCATTTCTGAAAAGGAAATGTTTTTGTTGAGCTCAGGGTGAAACTTATTTGTTCTTTTTAAAGAACATGTCAGGATTGTATTTCCTAATGAAGTGGTGTCTGTAAGACTTGAGGGCCAACTGTGTAATGTTAGTGACTTTGCCACATATACCTGAACATCAGGGTGTGGGTGGCACGGTGGCACAGTGGTTAGCACTGCTGCCTCACAGCGCCAGAGATCCGGGTTCAATTCCCGCCTCAGGCGACTAACTGTGTGGAGTTTGCACGTTCTCCCCGTGTCTGCGTGGGTTTCCTCCGGGTGCTCCGGTTTCCTCCCACAGTCCAAAGATGTGCAGGTCAGGTGAATTGGCCATGCTAAATTGCCCGTAGTGTTAGGTAAGGGGTAAAGGTAGGGGTATGGGTGGGTTGCGCTTCGGCGGGGCGGTGTGGACTTGTTGGGCCGAAGGGCCTGTTTCCACACTGTAAGTAATCTAATCTAATCTAATCTAATCTAATCTAATCAGCAACTCTAGAACATTCCCCACTTTCTGATTTTATGGATAACCCATTGGTCAAAGTTAAATCACATAACACCAGATCACATTCCAACAGGTTTATTTGGAGGCACTAGCTTTCGGAGCGTTGTTCCTTCAGGTGGTTGTCTGAAGGAGCAATGCTCCGAAATCTCGTGCCTCCAAATAAACCTGTTGGAATGTGATCTGGTGTTATGTGATTTTTTTTAACTTTGTCCGCCCCAATCTATCACTGTCAAAGTGTCACTTGATTCAGAAATCCACCTTTGCAGAGAAATTAGGTTAGATTAGATTACTTACAGTGTGGAAACAGGCCCTTCGGCCCAACAAGTCCACACCGCCCCGCCGAAGCGCAACCCACCCATATCCCTACATCTACCCCTTACCTAACACTAGGGGCAATTTAGCATGGCCAATTCACCTGACCTGCACATCTTTGGACTGTGGGAGGAAACCGGAGCACCCGGAGGAAACCCATGCAGACACTGGGAGGATGTGCAAACTCCACACAGTCAGTCGCCTGAGGTGGGAATTGAACCCGGGTCTCTGGCGCTGTGAGGCAGCAGTGCTAACCACTGTGCTACCATGCCGCCCACTACTTCCTTTCTTGGGAGTACTTTTGTGGAGTGTTTGTGGGGATAGTACTTATGCTTCTATGTGACTTGGTTGTGTATGTTAACCAATTATAGCATTGTTATTCCTCTGAAGTAGTAGAGGGAGATTTATGAAGTGTAACAAATACTGACAGCAGTAGGTCTCTCGGAAAAGAACAGGGTTAATTTTTACCATTTAGACTTGTGGGTTTGAGCACAAAACTCTAGGCTTGACAATGTGTTGGATTTTTGAGATCTTTGGATAAATTATTCAACGTAGCCCCAACCTGCCCTGTCCAGTGGATGACCCCATAAAGCTATTTTGACAAGGAACCGGGGTAAGTTCTCCTTTAGCCATAGGAAATGCACGGTCACAGGGATAGGGTGGGGAGGCTGGGTCTGGGTGGGGTGGTCTTTGGAGGATCGGTGTAGACTCGATGGACCGAATGGCCTGCTTCCACACTGTATGGATTCTATGATTATGGCATTAAGCAGGTTGCATGAGCATCATCTTGGCTAATTGAAACACTTAATAATTGTGGTCAATTATTGTTACGTAATAGAAGCACAATTTCTCTCCCAATTTAGCCTGCAATCAAAACTAAAGGAATCTTGGCCACTTTATAGAAATACCATGAGGCAACATAGTAAGCCGCTTGTCTGAATTCTCTCAAAATCTGGGAGAAAGGTTCTACACACAGCACAGACTAGCAGCTCAATGTGCCCAGTCGGAAGAAAAGAAGACTCTTATATTTGATTTTGCTTTGAAATGGTTCATTGTCTATGTGGACTCAGCAGCCGGTTTGTGCAAAGCAAGATCCCAATTCTACTTTCCTTCCTATCGGAAGGATGTTGTGCAATTTGAAAGGGTTCAGAAAAGACTTACAAGGATGTTGCCAGGGTTGTAGGGTTTGAGCTACAGGGAGAGGCTGAACAGGTTGGGGCTGTTTTCCCTGGAAACATCAGAGGCTGAGGGGTGACCTTATAGAGGTTTACAAAATCATGAGGGGCATGGATAGGATAAATAGGCAAAGTCTTTTCCCTGGGGTGGGGAGAGTCCAGAACAAGAGGGCATAGGTTTAGGGTGAGAGGGGAAAGATATAAAAGAGACCTAAGGGGCAACTTTTTTATGCAGAGGGTGGTACGTTTATGGAATGAGCTGCCAGAGGATGTGGTGGAGGCTGGTACAATTTCAGCATTTAAATGGCGTTGGGATGGGTATGTGAATAGGAAGGTTTAGACTGATATGGGCCAAATGTGGGGAAATGGGCATAAATTAGGTGAGGATATCTGGTTCGGCATGGACGAGTTGGGCCGAAGGGTCTGCTTCCATGCTGTACGTCTCTGTGACTCTATAATGAAGGCCGGTTGATTTTGTTTCATCTGTAATTTGGAGGGAAGAATCATGACCCAGAGGGTGGGTGAATAATTCTTTGTGTTTATTATGTTTGTTAGAACAGGTTGTTGCAACAGTGCAGCGATCCGTCTGTAGAATTTCCATCACCTTTTGGAGAGCAGGCACTTTGGTCCATTCTGCAGCCTTTGGTGGGGCTGCTTTTCCAGTTCCTTGTAAATGCACTGATTGTTTATCCATCAAAATTTCAAGAGCTGGCTTTTCAAATTGTGTCGCAATAATGGCTGACATCATATTACCATGGTAACAGTAAATAGTCCCACTGCCTCGGCCTGACGCTCTGGAAGTAACTGTTTGATCCATTTGTAATGTTGCTTCTTTGAGTCACTTAGGCTGGATTGCTTAGTCACTGTCAAATTCTGTTTGTTTATATTTCTGTATATAATGCTAAGACTGGCTCCGAGCTGCACAGAGTCCATCTGCTTCAAATGTGAACACATGCTTACTGAAGGCACAGTGATCTTCTCAACGTATTCATCAAACGCTATCCTTACACAAACGTGTCATGACACTGCTTTTATGACCAAGTGTTTAGTCATCTGCTTCTTTGGCTTGGGGTCAAACTTTGAGAATGTTCTTGTGAAGCACCTTGGGGACATTTTTCTATTCCAGCTCAAGTTGTTTTTGGTCTGGCACTGAATAATTTGGGAATCCCAACTGGCAGAGCAATATTCCCCACCTGCTCAATGTGGTGGGTTGAGAGCTGGTATGGGTCCTTGGCTTCAAGTGGGAATGGGTTGAATCAATAGCCATTCATTTGATCAAACCCATTGAGCTGGATAGCAGCTCCTTGTTCCTCCAGGATGGTATGTACTAGTGAGAGCCACTGATGTTGCTGGAAAGTCTGGTATTCTACTGCATGAAGCACTGCATGATCCAACTGATACCTCTTCTTTGGCACTGACTGGCACTACCTCATGGGCACTACCTATCTCTTGAGATGGTTGTGGCAACTTTTATTTTTCTGTGGCACATAATGGTGCCACATAGTGACCAATTACATCTGTGGGAGCGATGAGGTTGTCCTGGATGTGTGTCTCCAAGTAGCTTGTTGTAAGAAGTGCCGTTGGTGGGTTCAAGCCTCATCGCCACCTTGGCGTCTTGGGTGAGGGCCCTCCCCACCGATGTTAGACCAAGGAGGTCTGTGTTGCCAAGAGTTGAAGTCTCCTGCCCTGTAGATTGGGCTTCCAATTTCTCCATCTCTTGGACACATGCCTGTTAGGGCGTCTCACTCGGCATGTGTTAGCAATGAATGCCTTCCGTTTGTGTGTTCCCATGTGATTTATTGCAGATTGGCGTCGTTTCTTTCATCAGTGTCCGCAAAGCATCAACAGGTGCAGTTTCCCTCGCTGCCATTTTTTGTTATTAATCACTCACACAGGATATGGGCATCACTGGCTGGGCCCAGCATTTGTTGCCCCTTAAGAATCTTGGGGTGAGCTGCCTTCTTGAACCGCTGCAGTCCATGTGCTGTAAATGCCTTTAGGGAGAGAATTCCAGGATTTTGACCCAATGACACTGAAGGAATGGCAATATATTTCTAAGTCAGGATGGTGAGTGACCTAGAGGGGAACTTGAAGGTGGTGATGCTCCCATGTATCTGCTGCCCTTGTCCTTCTAGGTGGAAGTGGTCGTGGGTGTGGAAGGTGCTGTCTAAGGGTCTCTGGTGAATTTTTGCTGTGCATCTTATAGGTGGTACACACTGCTGCTACTGAGCGTCTGTGTTGGCAACACTGAATGTTGAAAAGGTTCTTTTTTCCCTGTGCCTGATCCAGAACACTTAGCCATGAGAGGGATTTCTGTTATGATCTTGTTTGGGAAAGAAATATGATTTGAACCTTTTTCAAAGATTTGCAAGGATATTGCCAGGTTTGGAGGGTTTGAGCTTGTAGGGAGAGGCTGTTTTCCCTGGAGCATCAGAGGCTGAGGGGTGACCTTGTAAAGGTTTATAACATCATGGATAGGGGAAACAGACAAGGTAGTTTTTCTCATGGTAGGTGAGTCCAAAGCTAGAGGGCATAGGTTTAAGGAGAGAAGGGAAATAATTAAGAGGGACCTAAAGGGGCAACTTTTTCACGCAGAGGGTGGTGCGTGTGTGGAATGAGCTGCCAAACGAAGTGGTGGCGGCTGGTGCAATTGCGACATTTAAAAGGCATTTGGATGGGGTATATGAATAGGAAGGGTTGTGAGGGATACGTGCTGTGTGCTGGCAACTGGACTAGATTAATTTAGGATAGCTGGTCTGCCTGGCTGAAGGTTCTGTTTCCATGTTCAATAACATAACAAAACAAAACTACAGAAGTTGCAAGGCATATCTTGTCAGAATATCTATCTATCCATCCAGAAAGGTGCAGTGATATCAGGATATACTGAGGCACCATACAGCCAGGGGGCCTCTTGCTGGTTTATATGTCTGTCAGGCTTTGATGAAACTGATCATGCCAACAATTTCTCCATTCTCCACCCATAGTGTTAGCCATACCTTGTGCTGTGTTATAGAGTCACACAGCATGGTAGCAGACCCTTCGGTCCAACCAGTCCAGGCAGAACATAATCCCAAACTAAACTAATCCCACCTGCCTGCTCCTGGCCCATATCCCAGTTCCTTAATGTGAGTCAGTCTTGGGCCAGCTGATTTAGCCTGACCGCTCACTCACTCACTCACTCACTCATGATGTTACTTGGTCAGGCTTCATTTCCCAGGGGTGAATCTAGGGGCAGCTGAGAATTCTTGATGGTGCTGGGTCAGGTTACTGGACCACAAGGCGTGCACCAAATCTGTGTCGCAATTTCAGGAAGCGTTCCAAAGTTGTGAGGGTGAGGTGAGGTGAGGTGGGAGGACTAGTGGCAAGCTCTGGGGGAGCAGCACAGTTTGGTGCTCTCGGTCTGATCGGACCTTCAGATGTGTGTGAGGTCACGTGAGACAGGAGAAGAGTCGACCAAATTTTATCAAGCAGTCTGGAGAAAGTTGGAATAGAGATCTGTTGAGGTTATGGAAATCTGGTCCAAGCATGTTCACAAGAGTCAGGGAGGGATACTGTAGTAGCAGTTCATAGGCCAGAGTGCAGCCAAGTGACGAGACCTGCAAGTGTAAAGACAGCGACCTGGAGAGGAATATTTTCAGAAAACAGCTTGGGGGGTGGAGAAAGGTCTTGACTGAAGACCTGAAGGGTGTCGTAAATTCCCAAGTCGCCTATTTCCTGCTTGAACAATGTTTCATTCTGATTCCCTTCCTTCTGGTCTCGATGTCTAAACCCTTTTTTCATTTAACTTTAGTCCCAACCACACTGGGACATAGATACAACAGGCTCTGTAGAGCAAGATCGTGAAGAGGGTCAGTGTTGGTGACTGGGAATATTGAAAAAGGTTCTTTTTCCACTTTGCCTGATCAAGCAAACTTAGCCATGAAAAGGATTTATTTCTGTTACACCTTTGGCTTGGTTATCACCTTATATACTTAAGTGAAAATCAGCACTTTTTAAAATGGCAGTTATCAACAAGAGCTTGATGTCATGAAGTGTTATTGTCAAAAACAAGGGGTTCTTCAGAACAAAAGCATTCAACGTGTGAATTTTATCAGACTTTGTTTACATGGACTTTAAGCAAGGCTTTCGATAAGATCCCACATGGTAGACTGGTTAGTAACATTACGTCACATCACAGAGGATCCAGGGATAGAGCCAATTGGGTGCAAAATTGGCTTGGTGTTGGTGGTAGAGGGTTGTTATCTGGACTGGAGGCCTGTGACCAGCAGGGTTTTGCAAAGATCAGTGCAGGGTCCACTGCTGTTTGTTTGTCATTTATATCAAAACGTGTTGGATATGACTGCAGGAGGAATGGTTAGTAATGACACCAGAATTGGTGGTATACTCAACAGTGAAGAAGATTGAGTATAATGAGATCTTGATCAGCTGGGTCGAGAATTGGCAGATAAACTTTGATTTAGATAAATGTGAAGTGTTGCATTTGGGCAAGGCAAACCAGGGCAGGACTTAGACAGTTAACGGTAGGGCCCTCGGAGGTTTGCAGGGGAGTGGGTTGATCATTTATTAAAAGTAGCGTCACAGGTAGACAGGGTGGTGAAGTAGGTGGTTTTAACACATTTGCTTTCATTGATCAGAGCACTGAGTACAGGAGTTTGGATGTCATGATGTGGCTGTATAAGACACTGTTGAGACCACTTATGCAATATTGTGCCCTGTTCTGGTCACCCTGCTGTAGAAAGGATATTATTAATCTGGAGAGGATTCAGAAAAGATTTACAAGAATGTTGCCAGGGTTGGAGGGTTTGAGCTATAGGGAGAGGTGAATTGGCTGGGGCTATTTTCCCTGGAGCGTCGGAGGCTGAGGGGTAGAGGTTTATAAAAGCATGAGGAACATGGACAGGATAAATAGACAAAATCTTTTCCCCAGGGTGGGGGAGTCCAAAACTAGAGGGCATAGGTTTAGGGTGAGAGGGGAAAGATATAAAAGGGACCTAAGGTGAAACTTTTTCACGCAGAGGGTGGTATGTGTATGGAATGAGCTGCCAGAGGAAGTGGTGGAGGCTGGTACAATTACAACATTAAAAAAAATTTTGAACAGGTACATAGGGGAGGTTTAGAGAAATTATGGGACCAATAGGACTAGTTCAGATTAGGAAACGTGATTGGCATGGATGAGTTAAGCCGGAGAGTCTGTTTCTGTGCTGTGTAACATTTTTATTAAAAAAATACTTTCTTCCTTTCCCAACTTTATTCACCTCGCCCTAGGGAAAGTGGTTGACTCCGATGCCCTTGAGAGGGGTTAACGTTATGGGCGAAGGGAAAATGCTGGCCTTCTTTTCAATGCCCACATTCCATGGAAAGGTTGCATAAAGAATTAACTTGCAATTGACAAGTGAAATGTTCATGACTCTTGGGGCAAGTTCGGCTGTGTTGCGATTTGAATAGGCAATTAGTGTTCAGAGGTCAACTAGCATTTGTATGGCACTTTTTAATGTAACCAGGTGCCTGAAGGACGTTTTGTAATTTGTTTCAGAATAAAATTTGAAACTGCTGCGCAAGTCTTCCTAGAGCTGTTGTCAAAGTAAACTTTTAAAACTCCTCGTCAAGTTGGATGGTGGGTTTGAGAGGTTGGATGAGAAAACTCTTAAAACTTAGCTCTTTCAGTTTGCTGCCAGTGGTACAAGGATTTAAATCGAAGTAGGTGAGGTTCTCAGAGGGTCATTGGGTTATGGGTCAGGGTCTCAGTGGGTCATTGACTGGGTTATTGGTCAGTGACATGGGCAGGGGTCTCAGTGGGTCATTGACTGGGTTAGGAGTCAGTGACATGCTTGGGAGGTCTCAGTGGGTCAATGGGTTATTGATTAACAACATGGAGCAGGGGTCTTGGAAAGTCAATGATTGGGTTGTGGTCATCAGTATAAACGTGTGACAAGTAACTTTGTGTTCTATCCCAGAGTGAACATAGAGACAGGCATAAGCCCTGATATATGTCTGAGATAACCTGACCCTCAGAAGGGTGAGAGCTAGACTTGTGGCAGTAGTACCAGGACTGTACAACAATACAGGATCCCCAATGCTCCCACTGATAATATAGGAATTCTTATATTTTTCAACGCCATTATGTTTTTCCTTTAAATAAAATGGGCCAGTATAGTATTTGCAGCTGTGGTCTGACATGTGCCAGAGTGGTATATGTCAGTGCTGTTTTGAGTGATTATGGCCATGTTGGATGAGGAGGGCCATTTTTATTGATTCATTTGCAGGAAATGTCACAAGGTCAGTATTTGTTGCCTGACCCTCATTGCCTTTTGAGAGTGTGATGGTGCAGGTAAATCTCTGTACACTCTCCGTGCTGATAGGAAGGCTGCCCCAGGTTGCTGACCCCAAAATTAACCTGGGATCTGCTTTATCTGAGGAAAACCGTTCTGGCAATGAAGGGATTACAGCAAAGGTTGACCAGACTGATTACCGAGAATGATATGACTGAGGTATAACAAAGGACTGAATCAGTTAGGACTATGTGGCATGGTGGCTCAGTGGTTAGCGCTGTAGCCTCACAGTGCCAGGGACCTAGGTTCGATTTCAGCCTCTGGTGACTGTCTGTGTGGAGTTTGCACATTCTCCCCGTGTCTGCGTGGGTTTCCTCCGGGTGCTCCGGTTTCCTCCCACAGCCCAAAGATGTGCAAGTGAGGTGAATTGGCCATGCTAAAGGTGCATTAATAAATATGGAGTAGGGGAATTGGTCTGGGTGGGTTACTCTCCAGAGGGTCAGTATGCACTTGTTGGGCCGAAGGACCTGTTTCCATACTGTAGGGAATCTAATCTAATCTAATCTGTGGGATTATTACAGGGGTCTTTGAAAATGAAGGGCGGGAGAGACAGTCTATTGTGTTCTTTTCTTTTAATGGATTATACTGTAGAAATCATTCAGCCCATCGAGTCCACTGACTATCTAAAGAGCATCCCACCCAGACCCACACCCCTACCCTATCCCTATAAACCTGCATTTCTCATGGCTATCCCACCTAACCTGCACATCTTTGAACTGTGGGAGGAACTGGAGCACCCGGAGGAAACCCTCTCAAACACTGGGAGAACGTGCAAACTCAACACAGACAGTTGCCCGAGGGTGGAATTGAACTCGGGTCCCTGGTGCTGTGAGGCAGCAGTGCTAACCACTGAGTCAATTTGCCACCCAGGGGGTTGTATAGCATGGAAATAAGAAGCGGGAGTCTACATGACAAGCATTGCTCTTTATTAATTCCCCCTTAAAGTTTAATGTAGATGATAGGAATCCATTGGAAACAGGTTTGGTGGTGAACTGCTTCAGCTAGGCAGGGCATTGAACTATCCACCAGTCCTCTTTGTTGGCATCCTGGCTGAATATCTGGCAATAAAAGGAGCGCTTCTGAGGGAAATGCCAGCATTTACATAGCTCCTGTGTTATTTTAGTGAGCCCACTAGAGAGGCCTTGTTGTCCAGGCCTCGCTAATTCTCTCTGCTTGATTTCCACTTGATCCTTAATCCCACTGACAAATCCAGATCCTTTTTAATAATGGAACGATTGTGCATATTAGCTGTTGAGGGATTCGGCACTAATCTGAAAAGGGAAGAAAACAAAGCCCTGCGTTTACGTAGCACTTTTGATGACTATCTCGAAGCAGTTTATAACTTCCTTGGAATGCAGTTGTTATTGGAAACTTGGGGAAAGTAGCAGCTAATTGGTGTGCAGCAAGATCCCACAACTGGCTTTGACCATAACCAGATAATTTTTGTGATGTTGATTTAAGGGATAAAACATCGGTCAGAGCATCAGGATCCATCTTTGCTGTTGTTCACCATAATGCCCTGGGATCTCTCACATGTACCTCAGAAGACACACTCAGGGCCTTAGTGTTGTGCCTCCCCCCACCCCTCTCCTCTCTCCCACCCCCCCCCCACCCTCTCCTCTCTCCCACCCCCCCCCCCACCCTCTCCTCTCCCCCCCCCCTCTCCTCTCCCCCCCCCCCCTCCCCTCTCCCCCCCCCTCCCCTCTCTTCCCCCTCCCCCCTCCCCCCTACCCTGAGCCTAGAGCTTTGTGAATCTGAATAGGATATTGCCCTCACTCAAATTATTATAGAATCCCTCAGTGTGGAAACAGGCCATTTGGCCCAACAAGTCCACACCGATCCTCCAAAGAGTAACCCACCCAGACCTACTCCCCCTATGTTTACCTGACTAATGCACCTAACCTGCACATCCATGAACACTATGGGCAATTTAGCATGGCCAACCCACCCTAATCTACACATCCATGAACACTATGGGCAATTTAGCATGGCCAACCCACCCTAACCTACACATTGTGGGAGGAAACTGGAGCACCCACGCAGACACGGAGAGAATGTGCAAACTCCACACAGTCACCCCGAGGCTGGAATCGAACCCAGGTCCCTGGTGCTGTGAGGCAGCAGGGCTAACCACTGAGCCACCATGCTGCCCCAAATGTTGGGGATCGGTTAGCTCAGTTGGCTGGACTGCTGGTTTGCAATTTAGAGCAGCGATGTGGGTTCAATCCCCACACCTGTCGAGGTTACCTCTCCCCTCGTCTAAGGTTGAGGTGACCCTCTGGTTCGGTGCCCACCCATCGTTTCTCTGTCGAATGAGAGAGTAGCCCTATGTTCTGAGAAGGGCCTGAGTGGCTTCACTACTCAATATCAATAAAACTGCCTGTCGTTGTTTTTACCTGCCTGTGCTATCTACTGAGGACAGTGAGGGCATTAAGATTCTACAACCTAACTATGTACGTCGAACCAAGCAAAGAGTTTGATGCTGAAGAATGATTGGAAGCTCTTTGTTTTTGTTTTGTTGTTGAGATTTATCAATGACCAGTGGCGATATTTATGTGTCTGTCTCAAAGTTATGAGCTCAAGTCACCACGAACTGAACCAGTGGTTCAATTTTGTACTGAGCAAGTGATACATTGGGGTGGCTGCCTTTGGATCCAGTGACAAATCCAGTCTTCCTCAGCCATCACCTGCACATCCCAGCAACTTGTATATGAAGAGTAGCTCCTGTTATGTCGGCCAATGTTCCCTGTTGATGGGAACAGTTGATGGGAAACACCACTGCCTTTTCGAATAAACCTGTGTCAGGGCAGTTACCTCTGAGCGATTGTGTGGGAGCTTGCTGTGCGCAGTTTGACCAATGATCTTTCATTAAACTCCTTGAGCCAAGTCAGATACCCACAATCCTTCACTCTGGAGAAGGGCATGATGGGTTAATGCCATCACCAAAGCCCCTTGTGTGTGCAGGGGAAACAGCATTGTGGTTATTTGTCACCCATGCCAAATTTCTTTGTATGTGTTTTGGACAGTTGGGTGGATTTTCAGAGGGATCCATATACGAGTTATCAGTAATGGGTCTGCAATCTCTTCTGAACAAGAACAGTCGGATGTGTCCATTCCCGAAAGGATGACAGTGACGGGGTTGGATTTTTAATGACTGACTGACAGCTTCAGGCTCGCTGCTAGTTTATTTCCAGGCATTTTTCACTGAACTGCCAGCAAAACCCAGTGGGGTTTGGGTGGAGTATTTGCTGTGTTTTGCTCCTCGCCATTCAAGTGGGCTGGAATATCTTCAATCTTTCTCGTCATGGGCAGTGGGACATCTGCCCAGTGTTCAGGTCATCTGTTGATTCACGCTGGTGAGGCCTTTTGAGGTGATGCTTTAAGTGTATCATGTAAATATTGTGTGGATTTTCCACAACTGTCTTGCTTTAAAATACGCCTGGCCACTTTCTGAGGGCTCAGAGGTGTGCATGCACTCTTTAAAAGGTGAGGCATTATAGTCCACAAGCAGAAAACAAAGGTCCTTTAGTTTGAACTGCCAATAGAACCAGTCAGGCAGGTGGATGCTAAACAGTTCAACCCTGTTGCAGTCAAAAGGAAGCAGACTTTTCGCTGTGCAAAACGTGAAAAAAAAATCACTTGTCGAAGTTTTTTATTTTGCACACCTCAGGACATTTTGCAAGAAGACCAATTTGAGGGGGAAACCAATGTCAATGCTATGTGATCGCAGGGTGCTAGTTCGTGGCCTGTGATTGGTAGGAGGCATTGTGCTTCCATTAATTGACAGATTGGTTTGGTTCATGATTTAAACTAGGCGGATTGACTCTGTCAAGGCTTGCCTTGAGAAATGAGCCAGTGAATGGCTGTCACCTATCCTGGGTTAAAACCAGGACCTGGTTTTGTGTGTTCAACCAAAGAAATAAACTGTTTGCTATGATCGACAAGTCTTTCAGATGTTTGGCCTACATGTTTTGGCATCATGCTGGCATTCATATACTGCATTGCATCTGTAGGATGGGCAGAATGGCGTTCTGGTTTGACTGCGCCATGTTAGTGGCGATCAGAAGCAGTGTTAAAAGGAGGGGCACTCTGTACTGGCCAGAAAGCATTCTGCAACTGAAATAACTAAATTGTTAATGTGAGTGCGTGTGGGATCTTGCTTTGTGCAAACTGGCTGCTGCATTTCTAGCTTTATCAAGCTTTCTTGCCTGGAAGGTGATTTTGGACATCTTGAAGCTGTGAAATGTAAGCTATTTTCATCCTTTTGTAGTGACTTTGGTTAGAATGTTAACTCTTTGTTAGTGCCTGTTTGGTTGCAATGCAGAAGGAGAGTGGGTTGTCTATCAAAGCACAGCCTTTGAGCTCTGTGAGCAGGAGGAACTCTCACAACTTGAGAATGTAAAAAGAACAAAATCACAGTTATCAGATGTGATAGTTACGCCAATACTGGGTCTGTCTCACATGGCTCTCGCTCTCCCTCTCCCTCTGTCTTCCCACCCATATCTGTCTCTCTGTCTGTCTCTCTGTCTGTCTCTCTGTCTGTCTCTCTGTCTGTCTCTCTGTCTGTCTCTCTGTCTGTCTCTCTGTCTGTCTCTCTGTCTCTGTCTCTCTGTCTCTGTCTCTCTGTCTCTGTCTCTCTGTCTCTGTCTCTCTGTCTCTCTGTCTGTCTGTCTCTCTCTCTCTCTGTCTCCCTCTCCACTCTGTGTGTCTCTCCCTCTCTGTCTGTGTCTCTTCTTCTCCCTTCCCCCTCAGTGTCTCTCTCTCTCTCTCCCTCTGTGCCTGTCTGTTTCTCTCTCTCCCTCTGTGTCCCTTCTTCCCCCACACTCCCCAATCTTTATCTGCTTTACAAAACTCCCTAACCTAGAGCCCTGATTTCCGAAAGACAGCTGGAGGGGTACACTTGGTGTGGTGTGTGTTTTTCCCTTCATTCTCTGAAGAGAATTCAAGGTCCTGTTGTGTATCTTTTTTAAAAATATTCAATTGTGCTTCATGATTACACTCTTTCAGTTTGGCACAAGAGCAAGAATTGTGTAAGACTTTGTGGGGCATGTAAAATTGTGGTGAGTATTTTGGGACTTGGAAACTGTGATGAGTGGTGGTTCGGGATGGTGCCAGGCTGAGTGTACAGTGAGCTCTTGTCAGGGAGGGGGCATCCAAGATACGGATCAGGTTACTGTGGGGCGGTTGTGACAAGGTTAGGTTAGGTTAGGTCAAGAAGCAGAGTTAACTCACTGCCCTGTCTGTTTCCATTCCAAGGAATGTGCCAATGCCAGGTGTAGAGGTAGAAGGCCAGGTATAAAGGTAGAAGGCCTTGAGGGGGGAGGAGCAATATGAAGGGGAGACTAGCTAAAGCTGATCTATTGTCGGACATAACAATGTGTTGGGAATCGGATGTGTCAACATTAAACACATCCCAGATGTGAGCCCTATCCATTAGGATCCGTGCCTGGGTTGCACTGCCTTGTGCCAAGTTTGTGAGGATGGGCATAAAGTGTCAAGCACCATATTGACTTTGGGTGTCCTTTGATTTCCTGGTGGAGTGATTGTATTTATATGCCACCGGTCATATCGTCATACGTCCCATAGGATAGCAGAGCCAATTGATTACTTATAACGTGGGTTTCAAAGCCAGTTGTTTTTTTTTAATTCATGTATGGGATGTGGACATCGCTGGCCTATCCAGCATTTATTACCCACCCTGAATTGCCCAGGGGGGGTAGTTAAAAGTCTGTCACATTGTTGTGTATCTAGAGTTGTGTGTAGGCCAGAGCTGGTAAGGGTGGCAGTTTTCTAAAGGTCATCAGTGACCCAGATGGGTTTCTCCTGACAATTGCTAACAGTTTCATGGTTATCAATAGACTCCTCACTCGAGGTACTTCTTCAAATTCCACTGTGAGATTCGAACCCACGTCCCCAAAATATTACCAGGATCTCTGGATAATTGTCTAGCAATAATACCACTAGGCTATCACTTCCCCTGTCAAGATCTCACAAACAACACTAAGATGGAAGCAACAGAGTCCAGTCTATGGCAGATTTCAAACCTGCAGTGAAAGCACTCTCTTCATTTTAATAGAGCCCTCCCATTGCTGCTATGAATGCTGGGATGGTCTTAGCTCCATGGCTTAACGGTCAGCAGTGCGAGAGCTGCTGGGATATACTCTGACAACAGACCATCCCAATCTGGAACTATGAAGCCCGTTTGTTTCTCGGTTTGATCAGGGAAGGCCTGTATCTTGTCTAGAAAGCTTCCTCATTGATAACCCTCGTGCATATAGCTATCAATCTTAGATTGAAATGATACATTGGTTATTGCAAACTTTAAATGGTCAAAATCCAAACCTGGTACCTTTTACATTCATCTTTTTGGTCAGAATTTGGACTGCTTGTGAAAGCTTGAACGCCAGCCTGGTATTATAACAAATAATGGTAAATGTGTAAACAGTCAATGTGGATTCCAGTTCTTTCCATCCTGGGTATGGAGGTCAAATCAAGACTGTATTTGTGCTGGGATTTAGCCATTCTAGTTCAAACTCCGTAGAATGACCTGGAAGTGGGGAAGTGTAGAGAGGTAGCGAAACTGGAGTTGGTGCAATTCCAGGGTGTCATACCTGAATGATCGAAAGAAGAAACCAGTTTTATTTCAAACATACTCTTAACAATACAAAGGAATTGGCTACACCCAATGAGGTACTACTTGTGAAGTGTTGTCACTGATGATGCAATTTAAGATATGTTGCAGCCAATTTGCACCGAACAGTGTAATAATGATCTGGTAAACTGTTTGTACTGGTGTTTGTTTGGGAGTGTTTGTGACACAGTGGTAATATCCATAATTTTAGGTCAGGAGGCTGAGGTTCAAATCCCACTTCGTTTTGAGGTGTGTAACAATATTTTTGAGTATCAGTGATTTGGAGATGCCGGTGTTGGACTGGGGTGTACAAAGTTACAAATCTCACAACACTAGGTTATAGTCCAACAGGTTTAATTGGAAGCACTAGCTTTCGGAGCGTTGCTCCTTCATCAGGTGGTAGTGGGGGGCTCAATCCTAACACACAGAATTTATAGTAAAAATTTACAGTGTGATGTAACTGAAAAGAAGTGAAACCATCGCAGGTATTCTAACAGGTGAAAGGCTTAACAAACAATCAATTTTTCAATGTATAATTTCAGTTACATCACACTGTAAATCTTTGCTATAAATTCTGAATTAGGATTGAGTCCTCCACTACCACCTGATGAACGATCAACGGTCCAAAAGCTAGTGCTTCCAATTAAACCTGTTGGACGATAACCTAGTGTTGTGATTTTTAACTTTGAGTATCAGAGTTGGTTTGTCATGTTGAGGTTGTATAGGACATTGGTGAGGCCTCTTCTGGAATACTGTGTCCAGTTTTCGTTGCCCTGTAATAGGAAGGATATTATTAAGCTGGAGAGGGTACAGAAAAGATTTACCAGGGTGATGTAGGGAATGGAGGCTTTGAGTTATGAGGAGAGGCTGGGACCTCTTTCACTGGAGTATAGGAGGTTGTGGAGGTTTATAAAATCATGAGGGGTACAGATAAGGTGAATGGCAGGTGTCTTTTCCCTTGGGTGGGGATTTCAAAACTAGAGGGCACATTATTAAGGAGAGAGAGGAAAGATTTAAAGACATAACGGGCAATTTTTTTTTTCCCACACAGTGGTTAATGTGTAGAGTTACTTTGCAGGTAAAGTAGTGGATGTGGGTACAGTTACAATGTTTAAAAGAAATGTGGATAAATGCATGAACAAGAAAGGTTTGGAGGGATATAGGCCAGGAGTAGGCAGGTAATACAGTATGGAAACAGACCCTATCTCTGAAAGCTTGATAAAAATATATCTTAGTGCTATTCGTTGAGAGTTTAAAATATTGCCAGGACTCTGGGAAATAACTTGCCTGCTCCTCTTCTGAGAGATATTCATGGGATCTTTCACATCCCCCTGAGGGGTTCAGCCTCTCTTCTGAGGTGCTGCTCATCCTTCAGCACTGTAGTGAAGTTCCAGCCTAGATTTTGTGTTTGGGCCCATTGCGACTCTGAGCCTCTGACATGTCTGGCCCACCAATACCATGCTGCCCTCTGAAATCACGGCTGACCCCCTAATTGTCCCTGAATCCGGGATTCCATTCCCGATCTCTGGTTGATCCTGTGTGGATACCGTCAGGTGGGTGTCAGCCTCCTGAAAGTATGAAACGCACGTTGCTGGCTGGTTTGACCAGAGGCCTCAATCCTGCTATCTCTGGGATTGGGTTACCTTTTCTCTCTCCAGCGGCTCTAGAGTGAAGCTCCTGCCCTGCTGGGCCATTTGGTAGCAGGCATGGATTGGACCAGGGAAACGCTGGCATAGCCCAAGTGCTCGGAGTGTGCCAATTGTACCAATGAGCTCTGCAGACTGCATATCATAGTGGCAAGTATAAATTGGACTCCTTTTGCCCACCCCATGGGTGCCATTAAGTTTCATCTCTTGGCTTGCTGAAATATTTCGAGAGACTCTAAAAAACCACGCACCCTGTTCGGAATTTAATAATCCAGTCGGGTGAGAGAGCAAGCTCCAATTGTACAGAGATGCTGGAATTAATCAGCAGGATCAGCTTAGCTCCTGTAATCATCGCACCCACCAGATGAACTGAGACCTACTTGGCAATTGTTTGTGACCCCTCTGTGTTGGCAGAGGAGGAATGGCAGCCCCTGTTGGTCTGACCAGTGGATATTCTGAGCCAGCTACTGACTGGGCAGTTTTGTGTAGATTCCATTAGGGTGAGCGTGCAAGGTGCCTATTTTGAAATGTATCCGTGAACTATTTGGCTTCTTTTGGGCTTATAGAAGAGCTCCAATAGAGAGCACTCTATTTTATTCATTCATAGAATGAGAGAATTGCCAGTATTTATTGCTCATCTCTAATTGGTATTATAGAATCCTTACAGTGTGGAAACACGCCATTTGGCCCAGCGAGTCCACACTGACCCTCTGAACAGGAACCAACCAGACCTCAGACCTATTCCCCTACCCTATTACCCTGCATTTATCCCTGACTAATGCACCTAACCCGCAGATCCCTGGACACTATGGGGTAATTTAGCATGGCCAATCCACCCTAGACCAGGTAAGTGGCAGATGCCATTTCCTAAAGGGTATTAGTAAACCAGATGGGTTTTCCCCAGTTGACAATGATTCATGGTCATCATTGGACTTTTAATTCCAGGTTTCTATCAGATTCGAATTTCACCATTTAGCCATGGTGGGATTCGAACCAGGGTCCCCAGAATATGACCTAGTGTCTCTGGATTAACAGTCCAGTGATGATACCACTAGGCCATTGCTTCCCTGACTGGCAGTACTTTGATGAAGCCAAGGGTCTCTGTCAGCGCTGTTACTCTGTGAAGTTCACTGATGCTCCTGTTTAAGAGATGGGCCACTCCTGGTGTCCTCTTATGTACAAGGGGTGCGATTCCAGCTGCGACTGGCTTCACTTAAATGCAGTTGTTGTGTTTGAGGCCCCAGGTCACGTTGGGAACATCTGGAGAGAGGTTTGCGTGTCTTGACAAGGAAATGCCGAAATGAGCATTTCTTTGCTCTCGGTGTGTGCAGCTGCTACTGTAGTCTGTTGTGAATTTTGAACACCTTTCTGCTGTAATCCTCTGGTTAATGTGGAAAAGGTGTGGCGAATGTGTTTGGTTAAACAGCGCTGAGGTAAATAAACCATTAACCTTGTGGAAACGTGTGCCTGAGGCAGAACTTTGGCAATAAAGAAGCGGTTTAAATTCAGGATTGTTGCCTCCATTTTGAAGTTCTCTCCTGTTTTCTCTCCTCTTTCCCCCCCCCCCCCCCCCGAAACCTGCATCTGTATCTTATTTTCATACATTTGATTTATTGCCTTTACTCTGTTATTAACATCTTCTGTGGATCAATAGTTTGTCCCTTGTCTACAAACATTGTTCAATCCTCGCCTTGACCTTTGAAAACAATCTCCTTCACCCAACCTGTTCATGACCTTCCCTTTCGTTCCACTCGGCGTTATCCCCACTTTTTCAAAAATAAACCCTACTATCAGTAGTTTGAGTCTGGAATGTACTGCCTGGAATTGAGCTTTTCAAGAGGACGTTGCTTCTGTTTAAGTCACCATCCAATGTACAGGGTGAAGGAGAGGATTGGTACCAAATCAAAAGGCCTTGGGTTGTGCTATCGAACAGAGAGATCAAGGGGTTCAGGTTCATAGTTCTTTGAAACTTGCGTTGCATATAGACTAAATGGTAAAGAAGATGTTTCGCACCCTTGCTTTCATTGCTCGGACCTTTTGAGAATAGGAGTTGGGGATTCATGTTGAGGTTGTACAGGACATTTTATTGAGGCCTCTTCTGTAGTACTCATGTCTAGTTCTGGTTGCCCAGTTATAGGAAGAACATTATTAAACTGGAGAGGATTCAGACGAGGTTTACCAGGGTGTTGCCAGGAATGGAGAGTTTGAGGTAGAAGGAGAAGCTGGATAGGCTCAGACTTTGTGTTACTGGAGCGAAGGAGTTTGAGGGGTGACCTTGTGGAGGTTTATAAACTCATGAGGGGTACAGACAAGCTGAATGGCAGATATCTTTTCCCTCTGGTGGGGGCTGAATGGACCAGATAGCCTGATTCTGTATCGTGATTGTGATTTTCATCTTTTTCTTCAGTTCCAAACAAGAGTCAGCCTGAACTCGGTGCAAACATTGTTTCCCTGTTCCCTCCTGTTGCTGCCAGACTGGTTGAGTATCTCCAACATGCTGTTATTAGTTCAGGTTACTGTCTTTTCTTTCTACCTCCTTCATCTCAGCAGTTGGAACCCCAGGCTTCTCGGCCCAGAATGGGTGCTGAAGCCTGGGGGTAAAATTTACTTTCATTGGTCCACCAGGAGTCTGGTAGACTAGGATGCCTATGTCGCACCAAAGCCCCACTCCTCTCTCCGTTCCCCCACCTCCTCATTTTATTCTCCTTTTTACTTGAAATAAAGTAAAATCCAGGCAGCCTGATGGAGTCTCTAGCTACGCAAGTACAGTTTAAAATTGCACTTTGCTCTAGAGAGCAACATGACAAGATTTTAAATTTACCTGCAAAGGTTTGTCACAGATAAAAGGGCGTCGACACTCTCCTACAGTGCCAGCAGAATATCCGAGCTCTCTCAACCATTCTAGCCCGTGTAAAATAGAACAAAAATAGAAATTGCCGGAGAAACTCCAGTCTGGTGGCATTAGTAGAGAGAGAGAGAGAAAAACAGTTAACAATTCGAGTTCAATATGGCCCTTCTTTGGAACCCACTTTGATGTGTTTTCCAGTCAGTCTGCAGTATGAGCGTTGGCTGCCTCTCACTCTCAATAAGGCCAAGGCCAAGCCCAATGCAAGAACTTGATGGTGGCTGTACTGATGAGCTAATGAGCGGGAATGTTAATCTGTGTTGGGTGTGTCAGGACAATTCACTTCTTAGGTGTGTACCCCCCCCCCCCCCCCCAACCAAGGTCTGAGCCCTGTACGTTCAAGGGTATAGAACTCACTTTGAAGCAATTGTTGCTGTTCTTGATGTCAGCACCAGCCCCCTCCTCAGTGTCAGACTGGACTCACTGGGCACAGATTGGTGACTTGCTCGAGAATAGTTATGTGTGTTTGTTCTTCCTTCACTCCTGACAGATGGTGCTGTGCATGGTGATCCTGTCAAGACAAGTGCTGTCATAGGACATTTACTACAACGCCATGTAAAGTGGCCTCTGGGAGCACTTTGCCAAAATGACCCATTTGAAACCCTGGATTTAACTCCACGGCTATTGACCAGTCCAGCTCAAGGGCCATACAATATGCCCAGTGGGAGCTGCTGGTGTTCGTTCACTGAAACAAATAAATCAGTGAGCATGTGATCACCGCAGTGGTGGCCTGCCCAGACGATGTACACTTCTGGGCCTTGAACAGGAAGATGCAGTCCTAAACTCAAAGCTAAGACTCTAGCCCAGGACCTTACTCGAAGAGGCAGTAACAGTGCTGAAATTGCCAAAGGGAAATGTTTCTGGATATTATTTGATTGCTTCGTTGTCTCTTCCTGCCTCCTGACTGGTCCCCTCCATTCTCCAGAAACTGGAGGTTGTCCAAATTTCTGCTGTCTTGCTTAATCGCGCCAGGTCCTTTTCACACTTTTTCCCCCGGACACTCGTACACCTCCGTTGGTTCCCACTCCAAGAGATGCCTTCATTTTTGCAGTTTTCAAATCCCTCAGCCTTCCTTTTAATCCTAGCATCTGGAGTCTACTCTCAATAGATCCCGCACACCCAACCTGTGCTCACTGACTGGCATTGGTTCCCAGTCAAGCGATGTCTTGATTTTTAAAAAAAAAATCAAATCCTTATTTTCAAATCCCTCTGTGATCTTGCCTCTTGTGATTTTTGTAATCTCCTCCAGCCCATGTCTCTCTGAGCAACTGTGCTTGTTTAATTCTGGTCTCTTGTATATTCCCCAACTCACTCCTGAGATCACCGATAAATGTTAGCGCTTGTTCCTTGATTTAATTCTGAGCCCTAAGTTTTGGAATTCTGTCCCTAAACCTCTCTCTCATCCTTAAAGATGTTACTTGAAAACGTTCTGTAAATGCATCTGATGTGGCATGATGATGTACTTTGTGATATAACTCTACAAAGGTCAGTATCCCATCACCATGTCACCCTTTATTTACATGTGCATAGCATGTGATACTGTCGGTCAGGCAGCGTTCGAGGGGCAAGAGAATTGGCATTTTGGGCAAAAGCCCTTCATCAGGAATGCTTGAAAGGTGACTCTCCTCCTCGGATGCTGCCTGACCGGCTGCGCTTTTCCAGCGCCACACTCTCAACTCTGACCTCCAGCATCTACAACCCTCACTTTCGCCTAGTACATGACACTGGCCCAGCGAGCTCAGAGCCAGCTCCCTCAAAGTTGAACAGAACCTCTGTTTATATTTGTCAGCCCTGATTGAGGCTGTTCATCTGATCCAATCAGGGGCTCATTCTATGAAGTCTGCTGAACTGAACTCATTCCAAAATTCACACTTTGTTTTAGTGTGATCTTCATTTCATTCCATTAAAGTGTTGTGTAAGGTTGTGGTTTGGAAAAGGTTGATATTAGTTGCATTGGCTGGATGGAATGGATAGAGCCAATGGGTAGAGATCTTCTACTGTAGCTCCTGAAGGGAGCAGTTGGATCTGTACTAACTCCCTGAGGCCTATTAGGACTTAGTCCCTGGGTGAGATCCCCCAATTTGGTCCAATTCTGGAAAGGGGGATACATCAAACTGCTAACCTCCCAGTTGAGGAGGGATAAACTGACTCCTTTCTTTACTCTGATACCCAATGTTGGTTTTTGAAAAGGATCAGTTCCCTTGTGGATCCCTTTTCTCCCTGACCCAAGTGAAGTTATTGTAAAATATGGACAGATTTCCTGGAGTTAATAAATTGAGCTTATGACTGAGCAAAGATGAAAACAATTAATAACGCAACACATGCAAACAGATTAGAAATGAGATCTGATCTGAAAGAAGTGAAAGGTAATACACAGATCAGTCTCTGAATTCTCAAGAGGAGTTGGCATATTAAGGAGCTTCCCTTTGGTTAAGGTAGGTGAGCAGTTAATTGAGATGATTAGATGTGCAAATCCTCTGAAATTCTTCTGACCTGTTTCATTTCCACAATGTTCAGCATGGGCTAGTTGGACCAAAGGATCTGTTTTTGTGCTGTCTCTCTCTCTATGCCTGGCTAGCAGCACTTGAGGAAGAGATAATATGTCCATTTTACCTGCAATGCCAGGTTGTTTAATGGTGGTCCTCAAGCTGTGATCTGCAGTAAATTGTCCATTGGCACAAACAGACCATGGGGTTTGAGTTGGGTTTTGAGCCCTGTTTTGTAAGTTCTTCGATGGGTAAACACAAATGTGCCTTTCAATGCAGGTCATTCCGTTATAAGGTGTGTTTTGTCAACGTAACTTGGCTGTAATGCAGTTGACAAATAGGGGACACTTTCTAAAGTGTGAACTTTAAAAACCTGTGTTGGCTATAATGTGATCACTTAAAGTGCCAACAGTTTTATGTGCTATTTTTATTGCATGATTTTTATATTAGTGCGGGGTCGCGCAAGAACGCACCCATCGCGTTAAAGAAGAAATGACTTTACGTGTCTCCAGTCTGGAATATAAACCTCAGGAGGCTTTATTTCCCCTGCTGAAAGAGGACAATTAAATTGCCTTACATTTTTGTGCTTTGAGATCTTGCGCTTTGAAGCTTTCTCTGCACATTAGAAATGAGAGCAGATCTGTAAGACATTTAAAGGTAACATACAGATCAGTCTCTGAATTCAAAGTAAATGGGCCATATCTCTCTCAACCCTTCCTTATCCATATCCACTGGATGTTTTTTCCTCTTGGATTGGAAAACTGCATGTGAGAATTTGCCTATTTGCTAAAGGGTGTGTTCATAGAATATTGAAGAATTAGTGAGGTGCAATGTTCCCATGAAGATTTCCAGGGGTCAGCCAGGCTTTGTTTGTTTTTGTGTGTTTTTTTTAAATAAAGGATATTATTTCCCCGACTGATCCCATTCAATTTTTCCCACCTGGCCATTGGATTGAAGCGTGTGCAGTGCGCTTTCTTTGGCGTGAGCTCCTACCACATGCTGTAGATGGAGCAGTGATGATGCTGTGGCTTTAAGAAGTTATTTTATCCTGGTTTTTGTTTTGTTTTGAAGAGAGGTTGTAGGCAGAGGCGCGGAGTAGTCTAGCAAGACCATGAGAACGAACAGCTTGGGAAGCCTTGGGTTTTATTAAAGCAGCTCTGACCGATCAGGATTTAAGGTTTGGGGTTTTCGGTAGCGTCAGAAACTATTCGGCTTTTAACAGAGTTGGAAGTTTGTTATGGCCCAGGCCAGACCCACCTCCCCCCACCACCACCTCCCCCCACTTCCCCCCCCCCCCAATTATTTTAAGAAGGTAGCCTAGACTCTAATGTTTCCTTATTTTAAAGGCAGTTGGGAAGTGGGTGTGATGCAGTTGGTCAAACCACTCTGCTTTAAGCAAAACAGCATTTCTTTAAACACTGCAGTTGAAACCTGAAGGAATGAAAACCGAATTTAGAATACAGTAACTATTAGAAAACTTAACTGACCTGATACAGCAGCTATTACTCATTAACCGTTCCAATACAGCAACATTCCTTAAACACACCCCTTGGCAAAAAGCTAAATTCAAACACAGATTCTTACAGGCAGGAGGGAACAACTTTGAGAAGAAGGTCCGAGGAATACTTTACTAAAACCTGCACGTCCTGGATTCGCACATCTTGTGACTACAGCTAAAACAAACTAGAGAAAGCCGCACCTGGAAGTACTGGCCATTCCCCTTTCATTGTTAAACTAGACTCTTCAGCACCTCAGCCATTATGACCTCTCCAAAAAGCAAACAAGGACAAAAGAACCTTTTTAAAGTGACAGCGTCATCACATGTTTCGGTGAATGGCTCCAAGCTGTTACTCTGTGTCAACCTTCTCTTAACATCAGAAAGTCGTAGAGATACAGAGCATGGAAACCGACCCTTTAGTCCAACACATCCATGCTGACCAGATATCCTAAATTAATCTGGTCTCATTTACCAGCATTTGGCCCAGATCCCTCCTAAACCCTTCCTATTCATATCCCCTTGATGTCTTTTTCCTCCTGGATTGGAGAACTGCATGTGAAAATTTGCCTTTTGCCAAAGGGTATGTTTATGGAATGTTAGTAAATTGGAACCGCTAATTAATGAAGTGACCAGGAAGGTGGTTGAGGGCAAGGCGGAAGATGTAGTCTAAATGGATTTCAGTAAGGCCTTTGATAAGGTTCCACGTGATTGGCTGCTCTGGAAGGTTAGATCACATGGAATCCAGGGGGAACTGGCAAATTGCACACAAAATTGGCTTGTTGGTAAGAAGCAGAGGGTAATAGTGGAAGGATGCTTGTCGGACTGGAGGCCTGTGACTAATGGAGTGCCTCGGGTTGGTGCGGTCACATTGCTGTTTGTTATCTATATCAATGTTTTGGATGAGAGTGTACAAGGCATGATTAGTAAGTTTGCAGTTGACACTAAAATAGGTGATATTGTGGACAGTGAGGAAGGTTCTCAGAAATTGCAGCAAAATCTTGATCAGCTGGGCAAGTGGGTCGAGAAAATGGCAACTGAAATTTAATCTAGATAAGTGTGAGGTCTTGCATTTTGGAAAGTCATATCAAGGTAGCCCGGGAAAATATAATCGGACGTCAGTGAGCTTGGATAAATTAGCGACGAGGGGTTATTGTATGGGGCAGGGGCTGTTGTAGGGAGATCATTGTAACTTGGATCAGAACACACTATCCCTGAGCTGGACTTGCTTATCGGTAGATTGCAGCTCCCCCCCCCACCACCACAACCACCACCACCACCACCAATTTAATGAATGCATACAGACAGACGCACACCTACTCGTACCCATGAGTACCCATGCAAGCATGCGCACCCAGACCCCCCCGCACATGCACCCTTTGCCAAGTAGAGATGCAAACAGGGGAATTTGATGTTATTGAGCTTGTGTTTGATGCACTATGAGGTATCTGCATTTGCAGGCCTTTGATATTGCTTAGAAGGATGAGGGAAATCTCTGAGAAACTTATAGAATTCTAACAGGGTTAGACGTGGTGAACACAGCAAGCATGTTGCTAATGACGGGGGGCCCAGCATGCTCCGTTTAAAGATATGGGGTTGGCCATTTAGATTTGGGATGAGGAGAAATCTCTTCACCCAGAGAGTGGGGAGCCTGTGGAATTCTCTATCACAGAAACTGGTCCTGTCCAAATCATAAATGTGTTGCTATGTCATTTTGCAACTTTGATTGTTTAAAATTTTCCATCATTTCCTCATCCTTACTGAAGCTAGTATCTCTCAGAAATCTTACACAGTCTGTTTCAGGTTCTGCTTACCTTTTAGCCCTTTGGTCACTTGGGGAAGCAATGGCCTAGTGGTGTTCGTGCCAGACTGTGAATGCAGAGGCCTAGCTAAGTCTCGAGGGACCCAGGTTTGAATGAACTTGAATTCACCAACAAAGACAGAGGTTCTGAATTTAAGAATCTTAACAAAGATTGTGAAACTGTTACCAATTGTTGTGAAAACCCCAGCTGGATCGCTAATACCCTTCGAGGAAGGAAATCTGCCATCTTTACCTGGTCTGGCCTACAAGACTCTCAGCAATGAGGTTGATTCTTAACTGCTCTCTAGGCAATTAGGGATGGGCAATGCATGCTGGGTCCAGTCAGGGACCACAGTCCTGAGAGTGAAAGTTTAAAAAAAAACACAAAAATTCCTTTCTATCTGCCAGAATGCAATGTAGGAAAGTATTATTGGAAACAAATTTTAATTTTTATTCCTCGGGGAGGAAAGGAAGTGAAGATTGTTGGGGTTGGGGTGGGTTGGCAGGGTGGGGGGGGGAGTTGTGGAAGTTCAACTCCAACTGTGCAATGGGTTGATCATTCCCAGCGGTCCCCAGGTGAAGAGCAGAGGGCTGTCTGAAACCAGAAATTGCTGAGAGCACTCATTGCTCCAGACTGCTCCTGAGGGTGTCAGGATTAATGGACACTTGCAGGAAGCACGTGGTTGGAGAACCAAAGTGTGTTCGGGGAGAGGGGGCCCCTCAGTTACAGCAGCTAGATCCTTGTGTTTGCAGACTGTTCATAATCTGATCCATGTGGAAGGAATCGTTACATCTGCATCGTGACTGGGGATGGGGGGAGTAGAATGGTCAGCGCTTGGCATTTTAACACAGAATGAAAGTGCTTCCTCTGTCCGATTACTTTTATCGGATCCTTTTGGTTTGTTTGTTACGTGGGGTCCCTTGTCCTGGCGGTTTCCAGTTGGTTTGTCCATGAGGCGTCCGTGCCCATGGTTTGTCATGAAGTGAGCCGTGCCACCTCTGTGCCCAATCCACCCGTGTCTCTCGGCATATGGCCATAAGTGTGATTCTTGAGATATCCTGGAGCTGTCCCTCTGCATCAGCCTGGGCTATGGCTCAGATGGGTAATGCCCTCTCCACCGCCTCAGTCTGGAGCTTTAATGGGGTTTGGGTCCCACTCCAGGGGCCATCTGGCTGACCCTCCACCGCGGGGTGCGTTTGGCTTTTGGCCAGGATGTCAAATTGAGGCCCCCATTTCCCCCCTCGGGCAGATGCAAAAGATCACTTATTTTAAAAAAACGAGTCCCCCCCACACCCCCAACCACCGTGTGGTGGCCAATATTCCCCACCCCCTCCCCCCTCCTCCCAATCGGGGTTTTCTGGCTGTTCCCGGGTTGGCGTTTGTGGGATCCTGCTTTGTACAAAAGATGGCCGCCAGATTGGCTGTCTGTGCTTTTGGGAGAAAGTGAGGGCTGCAGATGCTGGAGAGTCAGAGTCAAAAAGTGCAGTGCTGGAAAAGCACAGCCGGTCAGGCAGCATCTGAGAAGCAGGAGAGTCGACGTTTCGGGCATAAGCCCTTCATCAGGAATGCCTGAAACGTCGGCTCTCCTCCTCGGATGCTGCCTGACCGGCTGTGCTTTTCCAGCGCCACATTTTCTTTGGTCTGTGCTTTCCTTCCAGTCAGGTATCACTGGGCGGGCCAAATAAATGCAGCTTTGTGCAAGTCCCCCCCGAGAGAGATTGTGAAGGGTTGGTCGCTCTCTGACTCATGGCTCTCAGGAACGCCAAAAGTACTTCATTTGTATAGCACTCCAAGGAGCTACCCTCGAGCTGTGAAGTGTCTTTTGGAGTGCAGTCGCTGGTGTCCCATTGTTCAAAATGGCCACTAATTGATGCACCCCTAGAAAAATATGCAGACAAGCTTTAATTCTGCAGAGAGGGGTCTGAAACTCACTGCCTTTGAGTTGGTGCTAGAGGCAGAGAGCCTAAACTCTTGATTTTGATTTTGTGTAAAAAAGGTGCCTGGATAAGTACTTCCTGTAAGCTCCAGGGCTGCGGGCTCTGTACAGGGCAGTGGGATTAGAAATGGCCCCTGGGTGTCTTTAGGCCGGCACGGACAAGATGGGCCAAGTGACCCACTTCTGTGCTGTCTCATTTCTGAGATCTGGAGCAAATGACTCGCTCAGGAAACTGGTTGCTGTCCCCAGGACTCCATGATCAGATACGCAGGCGAATGGCCACGTGGGTTCAAATCTCATCTAAAAACTGTCACGTCTCTCGCTGTAGCTTGTCCCCTTGTTCCCCACCGATGTTGCTGCTCCAGACTCTGGGTTTTGGGAGTGGGGACTGAACCCTGTGTTTTTCCAGCTGCATGCACTACCTCTGATGCTTGGTCCCTGTTTGCTGAGGGGCGACCCGATTCCAGGTTGTGAAGTAGGCTTCACATAAGCACAGCGACAGTGTCTCACATCCCAAATCTCTGCGAGTCTGCCTTTTTGCCCTTTTAAAAGGGGCAGTTTTGCCTGTGTGTGGGGCAAGTGATGTTTACCCTGTGCACTGATGACACACTCAGTCCCCAAGTTAAACAAGTACCAACTATACAAGAGATACTGAGCTGTGGAATCTCATGGGAGAATGTATGCTGAATAATCCTCCCTTTTTAAGGGTGTAGGAGCTGGATTGGGTCCAATTCAGTCTGTTATTGAACCTTCCTGGTATTCTGTTGTGACTCAACTTTCTTTATATATCTTCCTGTCAATTATTGCTTTTTATATCTCCCTTCCAGTTCCTAAAGTAGTAATTGACTGGGAGCTTTCTCTTTGGCAGGGAGTGGGAGTTGCTGGCTGGGCTGGCATTTATTACTCATCCCTAGTTGCCCTTTGTGAAGGTGGTGTTGAGCTGCCCCCCCTTGAACCACCATGCTCCATGTTGAAGGTCATGGACAAAGTTAAAAATCTCTCAACACCAACTTTTAGTTCAGTAGGTTAATTTGGAAGCGCTGTTCCTTCAGGTGGTGGACGAGGTGTTAAACCACCCTCTGATTGACTCTGCCCCATCATCAAACTAATTCCTTTAATGGCAGGCCTACCTGAAGAGAGACTGGCTTGGTTTGGATTATCTTCACTGGAGTTTCGAAGGATGAGGCTGAATTTTGTGGAAACCTCTTTGGAAAGCATTTTTTATTTAGCAGGGTTAGTCAGAAGGTGTTACTAACAACCAGCCCACACTGACCCTCTGAACATTCCACCCAGACCGACCATTGACCCTTTACCCTATCCCAATAACCCTGCATTTCCCATGGCCAATTCACCTACGCTTCACATCTTTGGGTGCTCCAGTTTCCTCCCACAATCCAGAGCAAACCTACGCACATACGGGGAGAATGTGCAAACTCCACCCAGATAGTTGTCTAAGGCTAGAATCGAACCCAGGTCCCTGGCGCAGTGAGGCAGCAGTGCAAACCATTGAATGTTTTTATTTTTTGTAAGTGTACTACAATCAACCAAAACCACGTCATATGGTTCCTGAGACTGCACTCATGTGAACTTTGACCCTTATTGCTATGGGCAACAAGGGCAGGCTAACCAAAACCTAGGCCCTTCCCTCTCTATTATTTTTTAAAAAAGGCTTTCCTAGTCACTAAATAAACCGAGGAATAGTAAATTCATTAAACCAAAAAAAAATCACATGGGCAAGGTGACAGCACAAGTTTAAAAATAAATACGGAAGATTTTCATCCTTTGGCATATGTAACATTGAGGCTTGGCAGAGTCTCTGCATTCCTGTTTACAAATCCATCTGGAGAGAAACCATTCTGAAAATTTGGAGCATGGGTATTGGTTTGATGGAACTATTGGATCCATGTGTTTTAATTCTCACACTCTTCCAATTCCTCTCTCTGAACCACAGTCAGTTTAGTTTTGCTTTAGGGAGTCAAATTGTGATTATATGGTATCTCTAATTGCAGCAGATTTACTTGGGCTTTGCTGGTACGTTTGGAGAATTGTCCTCCTGTCCACATTTCACAGCATGTGTGGTCTCTGTTCCAGACAGCGTTCCGAAATGATTGTGTTACGAAGGGATACTGTATCATTAAGAAAGTTGAAAGACTTAGAGAAGCTCATACAGTACTGGAAAATTTACCATGTAACATATGGTCCATCAGCTAGCAGTACCTGGGTTGCGTTCAGACAAAAGAAAATCAAATTTAGCCACTCGGTTTGAATTATGCCCCAAGATACTAAACTCCAATCAAGTTTGAATTTGGAATTTTGACAATGTTAAAACAAATGAAACAATCTGATGCATTGGTGTATAAATATTAACAACAAATTGAACAGTTGGGGGAGAACTGGCAAAAGACCAACAGATGTAGGCTGTTAGTGAGAACTCTGAGAGGTACCTGTCTAGAGAAGAAGTTTGCACAGAGGAAAAATATCGACATCAATCTGGAGAGCAAACCTACAGAGGAAGATACAAAGAAAAGATTTGACAGCTGGCTGGTTTTGAAATTTGAGTTTTTTGGTAAATCTTAATCGGGGGCTTTATTGGACTAGAGGGAAAGACAAAAGGTAGGTTAGAGAAAGGAGTTGTAAATAGTTGTTAATTATTCTCTGTTGGACTTTAAAAAATAAAGTTAACCTTTTTTCTTTTAATAGTGACTTTTGGGAATTGTTTCTTGCCTCCTGAATTTTGATTTCGGTATTACAAGTTTAAATTAGCAGCGGGGGGCTGGATTTACCCCGTGTCATAACAATTGTCAAGTATTGCTCATATCTCACTTTACAGGGAAAAGATTTGCATTTATGTCGCAATTCTCATGACCAATTGGATAACTCCAAGCTCTTAACAACCAATGAGGTGTCAGAAATGGGGTAAGCTGAATGGGTGGCTCATTCTCTTTGTTTATTGGCCGTTACAGGTTAGTGCATTGAGAGTAGGAGTTGGGAGGTCATGCGGCTGTACAGGCCATTGGTTAGGCCACTTTTGGAATACTGCATTCATTTTTGATCTCCCTGCTGTGGAAAGGGTGTTGTGAAATTTGAAAGGGTTCAGAAAAGATGTACAAGGAAATGTCAGGGTTTGAGCTATCGGGAAAGGCTGAATAGGCTGGGGATGTTTACCCTGGTGGGTCAGAGGCTGAGGGCTGACCTTACAGAGGTTTATCCATGCCCCTCATGATTTTATAGGGTGAATAACTAAGGTCTTTTTCTCCAGGTAGGGGAGTCCAAAACTAGAGGACATAGGTTTAAGGTGAGAGGGGAGAGATTTGAAAAGGACTTGAAGGGTAACCTTTTTGCATAGAAGGTGGTGCATGTGTGGAATGAGCTGCCAGAGGAAGTGGTGGAGGCTGGTACAATTGCAACATTTAATAGATGAGTATATGAATAGGAAGGGTTTAGAGGGATATGGGCCAAGTGCTGGCAAATGGGACTAGATTAATTTAGGACATCTGGTCGGCATGGACAAGTTGGACAGAAGAGTCTATTTCCATACGGTTGCTAGCTCTTGATTGTGATCCTATCTACCCTTTTTATGACCTTGTTGTTTTTTAGGACCTTGCATCCTTTCACTGTGATTACACCTCACTCTTCACTCCTAGCTAATATTAGCTTGTTCTGGTCAATCTCACCAGCTCAGATAGCAGTCGATTCACTCTGACTAGGAGTATCTACTGGTCTCGTGTTGGGGGTGGGGGTAACAAATAATCAGTCAGCTTGGTTTGACATTCTGATCAAAATGGGCTACTGAATGTGTTGGAGACCGCCTGAAAATGGCTCGTGTTTACAGTTAATATTGTCGTTAGGAGTTCAATTAATGTTCACATGGTCGATGGAGGAACACCCAGTGCAATGAGGGTTTAAATCCAAACGTAGAATTTGTATTTTCAAATTGGTGTTGGGCTTGACGAAAGGAAGAGCTGTAAAAGACGTGGGGGGTACAGTACTCCCCAAAACAGGCTTATTATAAAAGCCAGTTGAAAATGTCACATGGGCTGGTTAACATTGTGGCTTCGGTGCAGTTGTCATCTTTTCGCCTCATGGTTTCCATTTGTCCGGTAATAGTAGTTTGGCGCCATTCCGAAAGTGAAACAGGAATAGGCCATACCAGGGCAGTGCAGCTCCGCACAACGGAGGGCGTGGCTGGGCGGGTGACGTTGGCTCAGCTGAATAAATGATGCTAGCTCTCTCTTTTTTTTTTGGTGCCAACCAGGGTGCTCACTTGGCTGTTATTGATGGCCTGATGACTGCGTACATGATGGAAACTCTGCGTGGCAGGAAAGTGGCACTGGACACAGAGGGAATGGGGACCCACAGTCCGTCAAAAGAAGTCTTAGCCAGTACGGAGTACAGTCTGCTGCTCTGGGTTGATAAGGTAACTATCTTATCGAAAGACTGCTGTTTTTGTTTTTATTTCTTTGGTGTCTGCTGAAATGACTTTGCACTTTCCACAGGGTCAGATTTGTTCATGGTATGACCTCATCCGTCAGCCAGTGGTGTTGATGTTGGACCCAGTGGGTGACTGAGGCCTTACTGTGCACTGTCATCACTTAATACATTGGCCTGGCCTTGGAGGGGTTATCTTTTTAAGCTGGTGACCGGAGCCCAGTGCTGTTCCCACTTTAACAAATAATGACGACAGGCACCATTAAGAAATTTGAACAAAAGTTTTCAAAATGAAGTTGTCTTATAAACATTTTCAGGCAAATTTGTTTTTGAACTGTGGACTTAACCTTGTCTTCAGAGCTGCATGTTTGCTTTATTTGTTTTACTTGTCACATGTACTGAAATACAGTGCAAAGTATTGTTTTTGCGCACTATTCAGATGTATCATCCCTTACATAAGTACATCAGGGTAATAGAACAGAATATAGTGTTACAGCTACAGAGAAAGATCAACTCTAATGTATGAGTGGTCTGTTCATGAACCAGATAACAGTGAGGAAGAAGATGTTCTTCAGTTTCTTGGTATGTGTTTTCAAACTTTTGTATCTCCTGGATCTAACTGGGGTGGGAGGGGTCTTCGATGATGTTGGCTGCCTTCTCAAGGCAGTGGCAATATGCCAATGTTGTCTATACCTGGCACACGGGGCCATTCGTCCCTGAGATATCTGTACTAGCTCCACCAAAGCCTTGGTTAGTTTACCACTCTTGTATTTGGAGAAAAGAATTCCAAATTATTCAATCTCTCCTGATGGAGATAGCAACTCAGGGCACCCTTTGTATTAAGTGGCAATCTGAAGACCATGTTTGGGAATGGAGGGAAGATTTGTTTCACTTCTTATTTGCCTTGACTCTATTGGATTGACTGAGAGCACAGCTCCACATATGGGAAAGATTGTCCACTTGTGACCGAGTGGGTGGGAAGGGGTAACAGTGGGTCAGACTTAAAGGTTTCTTTCAGTGAAGGCTTTTGCTTATTCCTTCAGTGGGCACATCTTCTCGAAGCTGCTGTGAAGTCATGTTGACCATTTATCAATTGCGTGATCACAGCCCCTGTCCAACAAAAATGTGTTCCACCCCTTCTCGCAATCTTGGTCTGCTAATCACATTTGGCACTGAGTTGGCGAGCTTGGTTGGCTGAGCAGCTGGTTTTCAATGTGGAGAGACACCAACAGCAGGGGTTCAAATCCCCACACCAGCTGAGGTCACAGTGAAGACCCAGTCTTTTCAATGTTGCCCAATGTTTATTTAGATTAACCTCAGGGCAAGTTCTGTTGAGCTTCTCCACGCCTCCCCCATCCCCTCTTCTTCCAACCAGCCCCCCTCTGATTGGTTGTCCTTGGCACCAGTGTTTCCCAGGATGGAATTACACTGAATGTTGTACTACACGGGATGGTTTGGGGTATGTAGCATGTGTCTCTGTATGTGATATCTGTTTTATTTCTGCCGATGTGAGGGGAGGAAGTCCATTCTCTTCTGGATAGTGGATGTAGGTTTGCTCGCTGAGCTGGAAGGTTTGTTTTCAGATGTTTCGTCACCATGCTAAGTTAGATCATCAGTGAGCCTCCGGATCAAGCACTGGTGACATGGCCCACTTTCTATTTGTGTTTAAGTTTCCTTGGGTGGTGATGTCATTTCCATTGGTGATGTCATTTCCTGATATCTTTCTCAGGGGGTGGTAAAAGGGGCCCAAGTCAATATGTTTGTTGATAGAGTTCCAGTTGATATGCCATGCTTCCAGGAATTCTCATGTGTGTCTCGGTTTGGCTTGTCCTAGGATGGATGTGTTGTCCCAGTCGAAGTAGTGTTCTTATCTGTATGTAAGGATACTCGTGAGAGAGGGTCATGTCTTTGTGGCTAGTTGATGTTCATGTATCCTGGTGGCTAGTTTTCTGCATGTTTGTCCAAGGTAGTGTTTGTTACAGTTCTTGCACGGTATTTTGTAAATTACATGAGTTTTGCTTGTTGTCCGTATAGGGTCTTTCAAGTTCATTAGCTGCTGTTCTAGTGTGTTGGTGGGTTTGTGGGCTACCATGATGCCAAGAGATCGGAGTAGTCTGGCAGTCATTTCTGAGATGCCTTTGATGTAGGGGAGAGTGGCTGGGGATTCTGGACGTGTTTTGTCTGCTTGTTTGGGTTTGTTGCCGAGAAATCGGCAGACTGTATTCATTGGGGATCCATTCTTTTTGAATACACGGTATATGTGATTTTCCTTTGCTCTGCATAGTTCCTCTGTGCTGCAATGTATGTTGGTTCATTGAAATGATGTTCTAATGCAGTTTCATTTGTGGATGTTGGGATGATTGCTTCTGTAGTTCAATATTTAGTCTGCATGCATTGTTTTCCTGCAGACACTGGTTTGAAGTTCCTGATTGGCTGTTCGCTCTACTGTAACATCTAGGAATGGCAGTTTGTTGTTGATTTCCTCCTCTTTAGTGAATTTTATGCCAGTAAGGGTACTATTGATGGTCTTGAAGGTTTCCTCTAATTTGTTTCGTTTAGTGATGACAAAGGTATCATCCACGTACCGGACCCAAAGTTTGGGTTGGATGATTGGCAGAGCTGTTTGTTCGAGACTCTGCATGACTGCTTCTGCTAAGAACCCTGATATTGGAGATCCCATGGGGGTTCCGTTGGTTTGTCTGCAGGTTTTGTTGTTGAAGTGGGTGATCAGGCAGAGGTCCATTAGCTTGAAGATGTTGTCCTTGCTGGTGAAGTTGGTCGTTTTTGTAGGCAGTAATTCAGAGACTTGAACAAACAGCTCTGCCAACCATCCAACCCAAACTTTGGGTCCGGTACATGGATGATACCTTTGTCATCACTAAAGGAAACAAATTAGAGGAAACCTTCAAGACCATCAATAGTACCCTTCCTGGCATAAAATTCACTAAAGAGGAGGAAATCAACAACAAACAGCCATTCCTAGATGTCACAATAGAGCGAACTTCAAACCAGCATCTACAGGAAAACAATACATAAGGACTAAATATTGAACTACAGAAGCAATCATCCCAACAACCACAAATGAAACTGCATTAGAACATTGTTTCAATGAGATCCACAGACTGCAGCACAGAGGGACTAAGCAGAGCAGAAAATCCCCTATACCGTGTATTCAGAAAGAATGGGTACGCAATGACCCATCCCGCCGATTTCTCAGCAACAAACCCAAACAAGCAGACAGACCAGGAACCCTAGCCACTCTCCCCTACATCAAAGGCATCTTGGAAATAACTGTCAAATGACTCAGACCTCTTGGTATCATGGTAGCCCACAAACCCACCAACACACTAAAACAGCAGCTAATGAACTTGAAAGACCCTACACAGACAACAAGCAAAACTAATGTCACTTACAAAATACCGCGCAAGAACTGTAACAAACACTACATTGGACAAAAACGCAGAAAACTAGCCACCAGGATACATGAACATCAACTAGCCACAAATGACATGCCCCTCTCTCACTAGTATCCTTACATACAGATGAGAAGGACATCACTTCGACTGGGACAACACATCCATCCTAGGACAAGCCAAACTGAGACACGCATGAGAATTTCTAGAAACAGGGCATTCCAACTGGAACTCTATCAACAAACACATTGACTTGGATCCGATTTTCCACCCCCTGAGAAAAAGAACAGGAAATAATGCCACCATAGGAAATGACATCACCAACCCAAGGAAACCCAAACACGTAAATAGAAAGTGGGGCATGCCACCAGTGCTTCATCCAGAGGCTCACTGATGATGTTACCTAGTAGGATGGCAAAACCTCTGGAAAATAACCTTCCAGCTCAGCGAGCAAACCTACATCCAGAATCTCAACCTGAGCTACAGATCTCAAAATTCTGGAGAGTATTGGATGCAGATTGAAGGCTAACGTGGAGCACAAATGCTCGTACAGAACCATTTGGGACGAGTGGCCTTCATGTAATAGCCCTCAAATGTCAATAACTAATCATAAACTCCCAACAACTCGAATCAAAACTGGCAACTGTCTGAAAGGGCTCTTTTGGAAGAAGTGTGACAGTTTGCGTTTAATAGGTTCTAATATCCTGTCCTCTTCTTTTCCTAATTTCATTGGTCAGATAAACCAGAAGTTAAAAGATGTCTCTGAGCGACTGCACCAGCTCAGACTACAGCCTGGTGTAGACAATCCAACAAGCCAAGGGGTAAGGGACTAACTGCTGAACGTTTTCTCTGTGTGATGACAGCCATGTCTCTGTGCATCCAATCTCAGTGCCTTTTGCCTGTTGGCACTATGTCTGTCTTTTGAGTGCTTCTTACTTTGTCTTTGAGGTTAGTTTCCGAACTGATATTCTGAGTCTTCACCCTTGTGAGGAGTTGATTTGTTTTTTTAAAATTTTTTGCTTCTATTTTGAGCCGCTTAATTTGAGAAACATCTAGAATTCAGTGGTCAAATGGACTGAGGTTATTGAATTGAAACTTGAAATTAGGAGAGAATGCGAGGGTTGGGGGACTGGGGGCAAATGGAAGAATATCGTCACTGTTGCACACAGACCTTCAAATCTGCAAGACCGTAACCTCTGATATTTCTAACCCTTTACCTAATTCTTTCAGAATAGGAATTAGCAAATGCCATGGGGTTTTTTGAGGCTGGTGATACAACCAGGGTTACTGTTCCTGGAAATGCTCCTCTAGTATTTCTAACCAGTGCTCAATGGCTTTTTGTTTTCCCAGTGATTTGTGCTGGCTATTCGCCTAATTTTTCCCGCTGCCATCTGATTTGGTAATATTTGTATTAATTACAAATATTAATTTCCTGTTAGAGGATGGACACCGCCAGAATATTTCTGCAATCTGGCAGTTTGCTCAGAGTTGACCTTCTGTTGGTGGTTTTGCTGTCCCACTTTGCAATGCCTCCTGCAGTAGCTGTGCAGTAGCTACAAGAGGCAGCAAGCTGGAAAGGCAAATCGGAAGACAAACCAAACAGCATCACTGATGGGAGAATTTGGGAAGGTGGGGAGCTACCAAGGATAGGTGTTTCCAAGTGATGCTGACGGAGCAGGTATCTCAAGAGCATCAGAACTCCTCGATCTCGACCTGTCGTGGGAGGTTTAGACTCCGTTGGCATCTTGTCACTGGAGAAGTGGTCAAACTTCATGTCCGATCACATGCAGTCTGTGGATGAAGTGTTTTAGTGGCCTGTAGATTCAGATTGACCTCCTGACTTCTGCTGTACTGGGGTTGGGTGGCTTGCTACAGCCCAGGGAGGGTGATGGGGAATATTTAAGTGCCTTCTGGCTAAACGGAGGCAAAGGAGCAAGAGTGCGGTTCCAATCTGGGGTTAAATGGAGCAGGCCTTGACATCGGTGGCTTGGAGTGTGTCGTAGGGGTACCTTTTTCTCTAAGTGAAAGCCGGTACTTGGAGCAAGACAGGATTGTGAATTGAACTGAATCTATTGAAATACAATTAGGTTTCTTATTCCCCACCTGAAATGCTGTTGAAAGTAAGTTTACCCCATCGTGGAGGTGGAGCACAGCCTCAGTTTGCCCATTTCCTTCTGTAATGGCCAGGACAGGAGAGAACATAGAACAATACAGCGCAGAACAGGCCCTTCGGCCCTCTATGTTGCGCCGACCTGTGAACTAACCTGAGCCCATTCCCCTACACTATCCCATTATCATCCATGTGCTTATCCAAAGATTGTTTAAATCTCCCTAATGTGGCTGAGTTACCTACATCGGCAGGCAGGGCATTCCACGCCCTTACCACTCTCTGAGTAAAGAACCTGCCTCTGACATCTGTCTTAAATCTATCACCCCTCAATTTGCAGCTATGCCCCCTCGTACAAGCTGACATCACCATCCGAGGAAAAAGACTTTCACTGACTACACTATCTAATCCTCTGATCGTCTTGGATGTCTCTATCAAATCCCCTCTTAGCCGCCTTCTCTCCAACGAAAGCAGACCAAAATCTCTCAGCCTTTCCTCATAAGACCTTCCCTCCAGACCAGGCGACATCCTGGTAAATCTCCTCTGCACCTTTTCCAACACTTCCACATCCTTCCTGGAATGGTGCAACCCAGACCTGTACACAATATTCCAAGTGTGGGCGCACTAGCATTTTGTATAGTTGTAGCATGAAATTATCGCTCTGGAAATCAATCTCTCTACCAATGAAACCTAACACACTGTATGCTACTTTAACAGCACTATTAACCTGGGTGGTAACTTTCAGGGATCTATGTACATGGACTCTAAGATCCCTCTGCAAATCCACACTACCAAGAGGTTTTCCATTCACCCAGTATTCTGCCTTCCTGATATGCTTACCAAAATGAATTACCTCACATTTAGCTGCATTGATCTCCATTTGCCACCCCTCAGCCCAATTCTGCAGTTTATCCGAGTCCCCACGCAACATTCATCCAAATTGTCCACTACTCCACTGACTTTAACGTCATCTGCAAACTTACTGACCCACCCACCTATGCCTGTGTCCAAGTCAATTATAAAAATGACTTATAAAAATGAATGATAAAAATTATAATAAAAAACAGCAGTGGTCCAAAAACAGATCCTTCTGGCACACCACTAGTAACTGGACTCCAGGCTGAATATTTCCATCAACCACCACTCGCTGCCTTCTTACAGAAAGCCAGTTTCTAATCCAAACCGCTAAATCACCCTTAATCCCATGCCTCTGTATTTTTTTCCAACAGCCTACCATGTGGAACCTTATCAAAGGTTTCACTGAAGTCCATGTCTCCCACGTCAACTGTCCTGCCCTCATCTACATGCTTGGTCACCTTCTCAAAAAGCTAAGGTTTGTGAGACCTGACCTACCCTTGACAAAACCATGTTAACAATCTGCTATCAAATTGTTGCTTGCTAGATGATTATAAATCCTATCTCTTAGAATCCTTTCCAAAACTTTTCCTACAACACTGGTCTATAATTAAATGGGTCATCTCTACTGCCCTTCTTAAACAAGGGCACAACTTTTGCAATTCTCCAGTCCTCTGATACTAAAACTGTAGACAATGATGACTCGAATATCAAAGCCAAAGGCTCTGCTATCTTCTCCCTAGCTTCCCCAAGAATCCTCGGATAAATCCAATCTGGCCCAGGGACTTATCTACTTTCACTCCTTCTCGAATTGATAACACCTCTTCCTTACTAACCTTTATCCTTTCTAGTCCAATATCCTCTATCTCCTTCTTCTCCTCTACAATAGTCTCCTTTTCCTGCATGAAAACAGGTGAGAAATATACATTTAGCACCTCTCCGATCTCCACAGGGTCCCCACACAACTACCCACTTCTGTCTTTGACTGGCCCTGTTCCTACCCTAGTCATCCTTTTTTATTTGCCTGGTGTACCTACAGAAAGCTTTAGGGTTCTCCTTTATTTTACCTGCTAAAGACCACTCATGTCGTCTTCTTGCTCTTCTTAACTCTCTTTAAATCCTTCCTAGCTAATCTGTAACTCTCCATCCCCTCCTCTGAACCATCTTGTCTCAACTTCTCATAAACCGCCTCCTTCCACTTAAGAGATGCGGTTTCTTTTGTAAGCCGTTCCCTTCCCTTTTCACTTCCTCCCTGCCTGACGGAGAGTGCCTACACTTTCCCTTGCCCACTCTCATTGCTGAAGTAAAGTTCAAGCAGCTGACCCTGCTGCTTTGTGTTTGAACCCTTGTTGGGTGATGAGGATGCACTGAGCGGTCACTCTCTCTTCTATTGCAGTCATTTGTCCAAGGCATGTTGATGTGGGAACTCTCAGCTTCTTGGTAGATTTATTAGAATTCGATCTGGGTTTAGTGTAGCCGGTAGTTGATCTTAAATCCATGTGGGAGCAGGGTTCATTATCCATAAAAAAGCATGAAAGGGCCTGTGAACTGCTCTCTACTTAATTCCCTGTCTCAAAGGGAAAGTGAAAATACTCCACAGGGGCCAGTATCCTGTGCACATGACCAGCTAGCTCAGAGCCAGTTCCTAGAGTGAGGAGAATCCCTGAGACTCCTGCTTACACCTGTCAGCCAGGGCTCCCTGTTTGACTTAAGTTAATAGCCCCAATCAGGGAACTCTTACTCCTGAGTTCCACCTGCCGATCTCCCGTTCCAATCACTGCAGAAGGCTTCAATTGTTCCTTTACATAGAAGTTCTACCATTTAGTTCACGCTGCATTCAAGGAAGTAAATCCATTTTGGATTTTAACTGCATTGAATGCTGCATATTGGCCAACTCTTCTTTCATTTGAACCAAAACTATCCCCCTCTGCACGGCCACTGAGCTAGCCTGCATACTTGTCTGAACAGTTCTGAGCCAGGATGTGTTTTGAGGCAGGGGTTTGTCGATAATGGATGCTGAGTGAGGTGAAGGTGAGGGGTCAGGATTTATTCAACCATCTGGTACACAATCCCCTGTAAATGTGTCATGTTGCATTCAGTTTAATTGGCTCCTTGGTCTGGCAAAGCCCACACTTTTCAGTATCCTTGACTGATCAAAACATTAACAGAAAGAGTGGAATGATGTGTTTGGACTCTTCCCTCATTTTATAGAAAATGTAAGTGATTGACTTCTTTTGCAAAGAAAAGAAATTAGTCAAACTCCTTGACAGCTTGATCAAAATTCCGCCTGTGCCCTAACTACTTTCAGCCTTGCACCACGTCTTCCTCCAGTTTGACCTCCTCTGCTGTTTTTGACCAGGTGGTATCGTGATTTTGTTTCATCTTGAGGATTACAATGCTGTCCAGTCTTTTTTTTGTTTTGGTTTTGTCAGTCTAACCAAATTGCTTCAGGGATTGGCGCTGTGACTGACTTCCAACTTTGGAAATCTTTCTCGATCTAGCTTCTGGCCACGCCGCTGAGTTGTGCGTAATGGATGCGCAAAACCCACACCCGGATCCCCGGAGGCAACAGTGGAGCACAAATCCGAGGATAGAGCTGACTGGGTTGCCCACAGGACTTTCAGTGGCTTTTTAACAGGGTCTGAACCCAAAACTCTCTTGCCCCTCTCCCAGTCACATTAAAGACCATTGCAGTTCACTTGGAGAAATGATTTCTCTGAGCTACATATACACAATGCAGCATCATCGGTTAACAAGGCTGTTTCAAAAGCAAAAACACTCAGTTGGGGTTTTGTTTTCTGTGTTTTTACTCAACGTGGTGACACTTGAATCTTGTGTTGATGAGCTCTGAATCTTTCTGTATATTTAACGTGTATTTAATATTTTCGTCTGATGCGCTTGTTAATATTTATGAAATTCAATGCTTCTCCTCTTTTCCCTCCTTTCTCTCCCCTTTCCTCTTTGACTTTGATCTCTCTGTGACACACTGTCCTCCAACAGTGTCCCACCAAGTGGTATTGGAAGCTAGTTCCTGTAAGTCCGCCTCTCAACTTTTTACTGCATCTCACCTCTGACCCTCAACTTTTGCCCTGTTCCCCACCTTTTTCTTTTTTGAGAAAGAAAATGCCTTGTTGAGATGATTTTTAAAAAAACTGTTGGCTCGAGTTGCAGTGTCTGCGTGTTTTTTTTTAAAACAAATCCGTTAACCCTTTGTTTGGGGAGTTGGTGGTGGGGAAGGCTGCATGATGGGATACTCGAGAAGCGAAGGATGCTGGGATTGTTTATTCAGCCCACAAACAAAATTTGGATTCTCAGGGCAAAATAATAGCTCATGTGTTATTACATAATGACTTGACAAAATTACTTTTAAAGTGCCAAAAATCCAAATCGGCAAGCGATAGGATGTTTTCTTAATGGCCAAAACAAAACCTCATCCTAAAAGCGGCATGATCTTCATGAAGTGTGCAGTAGATCTGTTTTCGAGAATGAGGAGCAGGAGAATCAACGTTTCGCACATTAGCCTTATGTCTGAAACATCGATTCTCCTGCTCCTCAGATGCTGCCTGACCTGCTGTGCTTTTCCAGCACCACACTCTTTCTGTGTAGATCTGTTTTGGTGACATTTCTCCCAATAACTTTTTTTTTCCTCGCTTCAGTGCTGTGATTCATTAATTTCTCACCGAAAGATTTGTCAGCTATAACCCCTTTTTAAAAGTATTGTCCAATAAGGCATCTGGATGGGTGCCTTATTGAGCAAATCCCTCTAAACCCACCCAAGGTTGAGGGGGATTTGGGCCAAATGCTGGCAAATGGGGCTCGATTCATTTTAGGATATCTGGCTGGCATGGATGAGTTGGGCTGAAGGGCCTGTTTCTGTGCTGTCCATCTCTATGACACTAATTGTGTCAGATTTAAATTGGGTGATTAGTGAGGACTGCAGATGCTGGCGAGTCAATGTAAATAGAGTGTGACGCTGGGAAATGCACAGCAGGTCAGGCAGCATCTGAGGAGCAGGGGCGGTCCTGATGAAGGGTCCTCCCTGAAATGTTGACTCTCCTGCTCCTCAGATGCTGCTGTGATCTTTCCAAGGCCACACTCTTATCTACTCAGATTTAAATTGGCTTGTTGAATTGGTCAGAAATTTAAAAAAAAATTCTTGCAGGTAGTGCAAAACAACGTGACAGAACTTGCGTTTCGGAAGCAGTGTCTTGTCCGTTTAGTCAGTGAGACTTCCCTTCAGAGAGAGCCGAGATTGTGCTCCAAACTTGGGTTGCTCGCTTGTGGCTAACCTCTATTGAGAGTGATGGCGCATCTCAAGAGTATGTTGGGTGGGTGGGTGGGGTTGTGTGTGCGCGCACGCTTGTGAGCCGGTGAGAAGGGCTCAGGAAGAGGAATGCTAACTGAGAAATTCTCTTCAGCCGTGGGTTTCGGGCAGTAGGAACCTGCTGCAGCATGAATCGAGATGGCTGCTGTCTTGACCACCTCAATTGGTGAAAACTCATGGAATGGAGTTCTGATTAGGAGGTGCCAAGGATGTTTGTAAAGCAAATCTATGTAGAGAGGGAAGGGCAAAACACCAGACGGAATGCATAGTTTTAATTGTTTACTTTATTTTCCACACCCATTTATTGTTAAAGATGGCAAACTTCTTTTTTTTTGACATGGTATAGGCATGCAGTTGTGTCTGAGTGACCGCATGCCATATTGGATATTGTATTCTGGGATGTGACTCTGTGAGTGAGCTCCCTCTGACTTTAGGGACTGGCTCTGCTAGTGTTCTCTGGTCAAAGTGCTGCCATTTGACCTCAGAATGATAACCTCTGCGAATGGTGACAGGGATAAAACATTGATATGCCCATCGCTCTTGAGATAGTTTGTGACAGGAATGAATTTTGTACTTCTCTGTCAAATCGTTTAAAAAAAAATTGAAGCTAAAATTGGTTCTGACTATTTGTTGTATGTTGGTGACTATCCGCCATACCTGATGCGAGGGTTAATGAATCTAGAGAAAGGACTCGCTTTGCCTGATCATAGCAATGTTCACCTCACAGTGAAGCTGCCAACTTTATATTCTCATTATCCTGTTCTTTCTCCCCTGTACTTTTGTTTCCTCCTCATCTCTCTCCCTCTTTAAAAATTGGGTCACTTATTCTGTTTGGATCCCCATGTTCTGTTGCTTCAGCTCATGAACATCATCTATTTGGATCTCCCTACAACCTAGGGGAGGCATGGCCTACTGGTATTATCGTTAGACTGTTAATGTAGAGACCCAGGTAATGTTCTGGGGACCCAGGTTCGAATCCCACCCAGGTTCGAATCCCACCCTGGCAGATGGTGTAATTTGAACTCAGTAAAAATACTTGCACGTAAGAGCTTAACAATGACTGTGAAGCTGTTGTTGATTGTTGGGGGGAAAAAAACCCATCTGGTTCACTAATGTTCTTCAGGGAAGGAATCTGCCATCCTTATCCTGGTCTACAAGTGACTGCAGACTCACAGCAATGTGGGTTACTCTTAACTGCCCTCTGGGCAATTGGGGATGGGCAATAAATGCTGGCCTGGCCAGTGATGCCCTCATCCTGTGAAGAAGTAATTAAAACCAACCTGGTGAGAGGTGTGGGTGTATGGCCTGGGAGATGGAGAGGCATGGTCGAGTACCTGAAAGCTGTCTCAAACTGGAATCTAAACCATTCCATGATTAAAAAGCTTGACACACTGCACCATTGAACACAAAGAGATCATTCGGCCCCTCTAGGCTGTGTCGCTGTTTAATTAGATCATGGCCTCTCTGTAGCATGCCTCTGCCTTTATTTTGTAACCCTGATTGTGAATTGCCTGATGGAATTACGATCCAACCTCACTTTGCCTCAAAATGCATCTGTTATATTTTTCCATGATAGATCGTTTTTGTCAGAAGCCCTTTTTTTTTTGTCAAGATTGATAGCTGATTGGGGTCCTGGAAGATGGCATGCGGATGGATCTTTCCCTCTCTTTCTGTTCTCATCCATTCTTTCTCTGGGTCCTTCCATTGGATATGGGCTTTGCCAGCGAGGCCAGCAGTTGTAGCCCGTGGCTCTTCAGAAGGTGGTGGTGAGCTTCTCTCTTGAACCCTTGCAGTCCATGTGGTGTTGGCAATCTCTCCATGCTATTACGGAAGCTCAGTGGTTAGCCCAGCTGCCTCACAGTGCCAAGGACCCAGGTTCAATTCCAGCCTCTAGTGACTGCCTGTGTGAAGTTTGCATGTTCTCCCCATGTCTGCATGGGTTTCCCCCAGGAGCTCTGGTTTCCTCCCACATTCCAAAGATGTGCAGGATAGGGTGGATTGGCCATACTCAATTGCCCATAGTGTCCAGGGATGTACAGGCTAGGTGAATTGGCCATAGGAAACACAGGGAGTAGGGTAGTGGAGCGGATGGGTCTGTGTGGGATGTTTTTCAGTCGGTGTGGACTCGATGGTCGGAATAGCTTACTTCCACGCTACGTAGGGATTCTATGATTAGAAAGGGAATCCCAGGACTTTGACCCAGTGACACTGAAGGAACGGTGATTTATTTCGAGTCAGGATGGTGAGTGGCTCGGAGGGGAACTTGCAGGGGGGGGTGGTGTTCCCATGTATCTGCTGTCCTTGTCCTTCTAGAAAGTAGAAGTCATGGGTTTGGAAGGTTCTGTCTAAGGACCATGGGGGGAGTTGCTGCAGTACATCCTGAGAGTTTGCACACACTATTGGCGCTGTGCATCCTTAATGCCCTCTGTTGGAGCCTTTGGCACTCCGGAATTTGGAGGGGGAGGATATTTGGCATGAGCAGTCCAAGTGGCCATCCTTTCCTAGTAAGGATCTGCTGGCCAATACTGGCAGGCCCCATGACCAGAGAGAGCACACCAGCTGAACCCCTGCTGGTCTCCTCTTCCAGCAGCAACGGGATTGCCAAATCTCCAGGAATTCCGATTTGAAATCCTGACAGCGAGCCACAAACCTGGGATGAAAATCACAAGGACCCTGAAGAAGGTGGATCCCCAAGGTTTTCTTTGGCAGTGCATTAGTTGCAAAATACTATGGGAGAAGACCCAAGAAGTCATGAATTTCTAGGAATGCGTCACAGCCAGAGGTGCCAACTTTTGGTGGTCTTTGGCTATCTGTTTGGGGGTGAAATTATAAAAGCAAAAAACATGGTGTTTCTCCACCCACCTCCTTCCCACTCCGTCCCCTTCAAACAAAGAGGCTGATTGTAATTCATTGTGACTCTGACTGGGATTTGTCAACTCTGATGTTTGATTCTGACGTCCTGTGTTATAAACTTGCAATGTTTATGGTTTGGAAGGTGGAGAAAGACTGAACTGATTTATTTTCATTGCAACACCATTTCACGCCCTCGCCTATGCGAAATTATTAGTGTAAAGAAAATGAGACTCCACTTTGGGGTGGCTCAGTGGTTAGCACTGCTCCCTCACAGTGCCAGGGACTTGGGTTCAATCCCAGCTTTGGCCGACTGTCAGTCTGGAGTTTGCACGTTCTCCCCGTGTCTGCGTGGGTTTCCTCCTGGTGCTCCGGTTTCTCCCACTGTCTGAAGATGTGTAGGTTAGGGTGGATTGGCCTTGGTAAATTGCCCCTAGTGTCCAGGGGTGTGCGGGCTAGGTGGGTTAGCCATGGGAAATACAGGGTCGCAGGGATAGGTGGGTCTGGGTGGGATACTCTTCAGAGGGTCAATGTGGATTTGATGTGCCAAATGGCCTGTGTGCATGCTGTAGGGAGTCAATCATAGAGGATGATCAGAGTAACAAGAGAGGGAGGAGTGTTTACAAAAGTAAACCCTCTGGAAACCGAAAAATAGACAAGAGACCTTCCAAAAGAAAGTGTGGTTTAAAAAGCATAGAGGGAGGGTAATCATTATATTGCTAGATGCTGATTTACTGAAACAGGTGTTAGTCCATTGACCATGAGCTGATTATTCACATTTCACCATTCAATGCAAACTCCAGTCTGTGTTCTTTCTGTAACATGGCTCTCCAGCATTTGGGACTTGAACCCAGACCTCCTGGCTGGGAGGTGGGGATACTACCATTGCTGCATACGAGTCCTTCCCTCACCTTTTCTAAACAACTTCCCTTCCTGGTGATAACCAGCGCTTCAATGCATTCTCCAGTGGGCACTGACCGCTCCTTCTGAGCGTTTCCTGGTTTATTCTTAAAGGGACCCCTACAGCATCCTCTGGAAAGAGGTTGGGGTGGGGGGGGGGGGGGGGTGGAATATGAGGGAAAGGCCATTTCCTCCCCTCCATTTTTCCAGCTTTACATTTCAGCAGTGCTACTAAACCAAATGTGTTTCTGTTTTTTTTAAAACGATAATGTTTTTCAAGCTCTGTGGGGAACTTCAGAGAGTTGACTGGGTGATGCATGCTTAAATTTACAAGAACGCAAGAAATATTTGGCCCCCTCGAACCTGCTCGGCCAATCAATGAGGTCATGGCTGATCTGACTGTAGCCATAGCTCCCGTTTCTTCCTCCAGCCCTCCGATCGCAAGCTCTTGACTCTAATGTTGATGAAAATGCTAAGATCAATGTTAAGAGACAGCCGATTCCAAGACCAGTGGTTGAGGTTTGTGCCCAAGAACCTTCTACATTTTTCAAAAAAAAAAATCATGTTGTCATGAAGAGCTGTCTGAACGGGTGACGTGTCTTGTGTGGTTTTCCCCTGGTCTTTATGGCATGTTGACTGATTGGACTGATTTCCAGTCAACGAGAGAGGTATTCTGCAGTCCAAGGGATTTGGTCACCTGAATGGAATTTTCTGGCATTTTTCATTCACTGTCCGGTCCTTGTTGCTTTTGTCATCAACTTACTGCAACCTGACGGGTAATACGAAGCCATTGTGGCCATTCTACAAGCAGTTAAGACACCCTCTTCTACATTGATTTCTAGAAAGTGCTTCTTAGGTTCTGTGCTCTTTCTGTAATTCATTGTAATTGGGCCCATTTTAAACTGGTCATCTCTGTCTGAGAATTGTAGTTGGCAATCCCAGAATCCTTTGCTTTGAGAGTGAATGTTTATCCTTTACCTCCGTTGTTAAAATCTGAATACTTTTTTAAATTGGGTTGTGTGTCTCTTAGATCATTGGGTTGAATGTTATCTTTCACAGAGTCTCTGCCCGCTGTGCTTGGCATCTACCCTGTCCACAAATTAAAACAAAAGGGAGGGGATTTGAGTTCGGTTTTGATATCCCCTCAGAGGTGTTTTCCAATGGGATGAGGAGGGAAGTTCTCATTCTGCCAAGTTGGGTATGGAATGGTTATTGAGATGTGCTTTCTCTTCCAATCAGTCCACAGTACCTCATTCAGAGGGAGGAGGAAGCCCTCTGGAATGATTGGCCAGAGCTTGGTTCAATGTGCCAAAGTTATAGAAGCAAGATGGAAGGCAGGGTTTCAAAATGTGCTCCACAGGCATGACATGGGGCTTGGGGATCTGGTGGCTATGGGTTTGGCCAGCACAGTGTTTAGCACTGCTGCCTCTTGGCATCAGGGATCCAGGTTCGATTCAAGCCTCTGGCGACTCTGTGTGGAGTTTGCACGTACTCCCAATGTCTGCGTGGGCTCCCTCTGGGTGCTCTGGTTTCCTCCCACAGTCCAAAGATGTGCAGGTCAGGGTGGATTGCCCCTTACCTTCAGGGGTGTGCAGGCTAGGTGGGTTAGCCATGGGGACATGCAAGATCACCGAGATCTGGGTGGGATGCTGTTTGGAGGGCTGGTATGGACTTAATGGGATGAATGGTCTGTTTCCACACTGTAGGGATTCTATGATAGCAGCCCAGAGGGGTTCAAATCCTACCATGGTATATGAAATCCAATTTCCACAAAATTGAATGACAAACACAAAACTAAAAATGAGGTAGCACGGTGGCTCAGTGGTTAGCACTGCTGCCTCAGCACAAGAATGCCAGGTTAAATTCTAGCCTTGGGCAACTGTCTGTGTGGAGTTTGCACATTCTCCTTGTGTCTGCATGAGTTTCCTCCAGGTGCTCCGGTTTCCTCCCACATTCCAAAGATGTGCAGGTTAGGGTGGATTGGCCATGCCTAAATTGTCCATAGTTGTTAGGTGCATTAGTCGGGGGGGGGTGGGTTACTCTTCAGAGGCTCGGTGTGGACTTGTTGGGCCAAAGAGCCTGTTTCCACACTGTAGGGAATCTAATCTAATAAGATAATAGACACCGGCATTGGGTGGGGAAGGTGCTAGGTGCTAACCCTCCATCCCGAGAACAGCGAAATATGGAGAGATTGTGGGTGGGATGTGCCATCCTGAGGAGAGATGGGGACTTTTTTAATTCGAGAGCATTAGGTGCACAAATGACGAAGCCTTTATCGAAGTGGCTCTCTCTAATTGGATATCGAAGAGTAGAATTTGGTGGGGGAGGAGGAGGAGGAGGAGGGGAAAGGAGACAGGGGAGCGAGCAGCTTGTGGAGAGACCCGCCCATGTCGAGACCATCAATGGAATGAGCTAAGAGACACTGATTCCTCGCTGCCCTATCGTGTGTTAGCCAAGCCGCAGGGCTGCATGCTGGTCACGTGACAGACCTCAGCGCGCTCTCGTTCTCAGTGGCTGAGTCTAGTACACTGCGTTTATGCTTCTTCCTTTTTTTGCCATTGCATTCAGCATGCCATCGCTTTTTGTTTGAAGGAGTCTGAGAATAAGCCTCCTATGGTAACGTATCTCATCAGTTCAATCAACTTTGTCTTTTGAGTTTTACTTTTGTGGTTGGGGAGGGATGCGGGGAGTGTGGGACGCACCGGGGGCTGTCATCGGAGACAGGGCGGCTTGTGAAGAAGGCTGCTTTATTCCTTTTTAATCGCCAGGCCCCAGTTGGCCTCTTAACCCTTTTTTTTTTGCGGTTCCGGAAGATTCTGCGGGCCATGCCGCCAAATCAAATCACTCAGGACTTTGAGCTTCCGACAGGGAAAGTTTGAGAAATTTCTGCATGAACTGCATTGAGTGTGTTTGGCCACCCCAATGCTTAAAACAAGAGGCTTTTCTTTAAATTACAAAGTTAGCAGTCATCGCTGTACACTGAAAATGTGTTCATTTGAAACCGAAAGACCTCTAGTGAAAAATGGTCTTTATCGAACGACCGAATGACTCTGGATGCTGTAAATCAGAAAGTTGCTGGAGAAGCTCAGCAGGTTATAGAGTCATCGAGATGTCCAGCATGAAAACAGACCCTTTGGTCCAACCATGCCGACCAGATATCCCAACCCAATCTAGTCCCACCTGCCAGCCACCGGCCCATATCCCTCCAAACCCTTCCTATCCATATACCCATCCAAATGCCTCTTAAATGTTGCAATTGTACTAGCCTCCACCACTTCCTCTGGCAGCTCATTCCATACACGTACCACCCTCTGTGTGAAAAAGTTGCCCCTTAGGTCTCTTTTACATTTTTCCCCTCTCACCCTAAACCTATGCCCTCTGTAGGTTCCCTGACACCAGGGAAAAGCCTTTGTCTATTTATCCTATCCATGTCCCTCAGGTCTGGCAGCATCTGTGAAGAGTCATTAACTCTGATGTCTCTCCACACTTGCTGCTAGACCTAAGCTTTTCCAGCAATTTCTGTTTTTGTTGAAGAGATGTTCAGGAACTACCTGCTCTGCTGTGCGTTCAGGCCTTTCCTGACCAAGTACTTCAATCGCTGAACAAATTGATCCTTTGAGAGGGTGTTGTCTCGCACAGGAAAGTCCTGATGGTCACAACCCCATTCCTTTCCTGTTGCCCAAGTCCCAGATCTGTGCCTCAGACAGAAACGTGGACCCAGATTGTACCAGCCTAGCCTCCAGAGTTGGTTCTGCTTGACTCTCGAGCTGAATGTAGCATTCGGGTTTTATTTTCAAAAAGCTTAGAAAAGCCACTGGAATGTGATTGGGTAATACCTGAAACTTGCCTTTGTACAGCACCTTTTAATGCCATTAGGGGATTGAAGGAACTCTTGCAAGGCCCCGTAACTGGTCGTATATTCATTTGTTCAACGAGCGAGCTGAGGGGCTCAGAAACAGCCAACCTGCCCAGAGCTTCAGGGCACTGGGGACCTGGAACCTGAGTTGACTGTAGTCACCCCCAGAGTTGCTTGCTTCTCCTGTGTCCTGGTGATTTGCTCTCATTCTGGACGTAACTAAAGAGGAGTTGGTTACTCTCTGGAATATTATGCCCATCTCTCTGCTTTACATAATGTTCCATCGCATCCCTACAGTGTGGAAGCAAGCTATTCGGCCCAACAGGTCCGCACCGACCCTATGAAGTGTATCCCACCTAGACCCATCTCCCTACTATCCCTGAGTTTCCTGTGGCTGATTCACCTAACCTACACGTCCCTGGGCACTATGGATAATTTAGCATGGCCAACCCACGCTAACCTGCATAGCCTGTGGGCGGCACGGTGGCACAGTGGTTAGCACTGCTGCCTCACAGCACCAGAGACCCAGGTTCAATTCCCGCCTCAGGCGACTGACTGTGTGTGTGGAGTTTGCACATTCTCCCCGTGTCTGCATGGGTTTGCTCCGGTTTCCTCCCACAGTCCAAAGATGCGCAGGTCAGGTGAATTGGCCATGCTAAATTGTCCGTAGTGTTAGGTAAGGGGTAAACGTAGTGGTGTGGGTGGTTTGCGCTTCGGCGGGTCGGTGTGGACTTGTTGGGCCGAAGGGCCTGTTTCCACACTAAGTAATCTAATCTAAAGTAATCTAATCTAATCTAATCCCTGGACACTATGGGTAATTTAGCATAGCCAACCCATCCTAACCTACACATCCCTAGGCAGTATGGGCAATTTAGCCTCACCTAACCTGCACATTTTTGGACTGTGGGAGGAAACCCACACAGACATGGCGAGAACGAGCAAACTCCACACAGTCACCTAAGGATCGAATTGAACCCAGGTCCCTGGCGCTGTGAGGCAGCAGTACGAACCACTGAGCTCCTGTGCCACCCCATTTAAAACTTCCTTCAGGCTTTTGGGAGAGCAGCTAACTCGTTGAATATAACTAACAGCTCTCAACCTTTCACTTGAGTAATTTGAGTGTTATGCGTTTGGAGCGCGGTTGTGTTCAATTATTCACTTTTCTTCCAAGTCTAACTCTGACAGATCCTTCAATGTCATAGAATCCTTATTGTGGCAACAGGCCCTTTGGCCCATCAAGTCCACACTGACCTTCCGAAGAACAACACATCCATTCCCCTGACTAATACAACTAACCTACACATCCTTGAACACTGGGCAAGTTAGCTCAGCGAGTTCACCCTAACCTTTGGACTATGGGAGGAAACCAGAGCACCCGGAGGAAACCCACACAGACACTGGGAGAAAAGGCCAACTCTACACATTCAGTCCCGTGATGGTGGAATCTAACCCAGGTCCTGGTTCCATGAGGCAGCAGTGCTAACCACTGAGCAGCCCCTAAATAAATGTCATCCTATTCAATGAGGCCAGGCGTTCTCAGTGAAGCCACAGAGACCTGCTGAAATCCCCTGGCAGTGACTGTTCAGACCCACCCCTGTAATTCAGAAGAGCAGCTATCAGGAGCAGTTTCTCTGAGCTGCCTGTTTCTGATTTATGTTCCTGTTAGTTTTTGAATCTGGGTTTCTCCCGCTCTGCCACATCTTTCATCTTTGTCAGAGTGATGAGGGACCAGGACCATCATTCCATCTGCACAGCTTCTCAAAGGATAGAGCACAGAAGAGGGCCAAGAGAGGTCTGCTTGAAGCTGTCAAACCCTATCCTTGCCTGGGTAGGCCCAAGCGCACTCTACTCATTACCCCATCCATTTCACACTGTGAGGGACAAACCCGAATTAGTTCTCCCTCCGTTAATGGATTACTTTGCGTCCCGAGGGTAAACCACTCCCAAGGCCTGGTTCTGGCACGAACTGAGGGCAGTTCAAAATGGTCACTGGGGTAGACCTATCTGAGTCGGAGAGATGTCCAGCACAGAAACAGACACTTTGACCCAACTCGTCCATGTCGATCAGATATCCTAAATTAATCTAGCCCCATTTGCGAGCACCTGGCCCATATCCCTCCAAACCCATCCAGATGCCTTTTAAATGTTGTAATTGTACCAGCCTCCACCACTTCCTCTGGCAGCTCATTCCATACATGTACCACCCTCTGTGAAAAAGCTGCCCCTGAGGTCCCTTTTTGAATCTTTCGCCACTCACCTTAAACCTCTGCCTTGCAGTTCTGGGCTCCCCAACTCTGGTAAAAAGACCTTGTCTATTTATCCTATCCATGCCCCTCATGATTTTAAAAATCTGTATAAGGTCACCCCTCAGCCTCCGACGCTCCAGGGAAAACTGCCTCAGCCTCTCCCTATAGTTCAAACTCTCCAACCCTGGCAATATCCTTGTAAATCTTTTCCGAATCCTTTCAAGTTTCACAACATCTTTCTTATTAGCAGAAAGACCAGAATTACACATGGTATCCCAAAAGTGGCCCAGCACTTTTATTGACTGACTTGGGTGATCTGGCCTTATAGGTTGTGTTTTCAGTATTTTCCACTCAACCTGTTCAGAGACATTGTTCCTCTGATGACGCACCTCTGGTTCAGGTGGGACTTGAACTCAGGCTTCCTAGGTTCAGAGGTAGGGACATTACCACTGCATCTTAAGAGCCTTTAGGTTCTGTTTTATTGTTTAAGATCAGTCAAGCAATAAATATCTGTATTGATTTTAAATTGGCCCTGGAGTTGGACTTCCCTCCCAAGATTCTGTCAGACCAGAGCGTGTTGAGGGGTAAAATATTCAAATGTGAATTGTTTAGTTAAAAGCTAAAAATTTTCACATGAGTTAAAATGCAAAGTTCTCTCTCCTCTGGGTCCAGTCTCTTCCCTTCAATTCTACATTCTAAGTGCAAACAAACCTTGAAATCCATTGAGCGAGTTACAGACAATGTTGAGAAAACGCAGACTCAGTGGCTGATGTGGAAAAGACCAAATACGACACCACTGAAGTAAGGGAACTCCTTCACCCCCACCAGACAGTCCCTGCTAACTGGTCCCTCAGAGGCTTTATATAAGAGTTTTTCTTTTCGCTAGCTGGCGTGTAAAGTCTGAATCTTGTCATTTTGGCCAACTCGCGTTTTGGTGCATTTGGTTCGTGACCCAGTTCCGAATCAGAGTCCATTGCTGGCAAAATAGGACTGGGTGAATTCAGGATATCTGGTCAGCCTGGATGAAGGGTCTGTTTCAGTGTTGTACAGCTCTATGACTCTGAATCCTGACAACAACTTGAGAAATGTGCCAGTTATCGGAAATGCCCGTGTTGCTCCTTCAAAGCAGCTACAAAGGCCTGAATAGCTCAGACCCTCCTGTAAAGGGGAGCTGGAGGTGAAGGTAAACAATGGGGCAAGGTTTTCTTTCAGTCTTTGTGGTTCCCAAAACACTCGGGCACACACTCTGACATTGAACCACCCCAAGATCCTTATTCAGGAATCAATCTTAGCTCTTGGAGTGGGTGCAGTGTATTCAGCATGACAAACATTCTGCCCCCTCCGCTATCAGGAAAACCAATGACCTGGACTTTATCACACATGGGAAGCTTGGTTTGTGCAAATTCACAGATTCTTACAGCACAGAAAAGTCCCTTGGGCCCATTGAGTCTGCACCTACCTAACATCCATTAAAAGCATTAATCCCAATTTCCAGCACTTGTCCCACATCCTTGAATGTGGCGATATTTCAAGTGCTTATCTGAATATTTTTAAAAGGTTGTAAGGTTTCCAGCCTCCTCCACCTTCCCATTCATTGCATTTCAGATTCCCACTGAGTGAAAAGCAAGTTTCCCCAAATGCCCTCTGAATCTCCTGCCCCTTACCCTCGAACTGTGCCCCCTTGTGAGCGACACCTCTACCACAGGGAACAGCTCCTTCACTGACTTGTGAAGTGCAAGCCACTTTTGTAAAGCAGGAAACAAGTACTCGTGAGGTGTCTTTGGATGAACGTGAAAGGTGCTATACAAATGCAAGTTCTTCCCTTCTGTGTTTTACTCACTCCTCTGGAGGAGAGCGAAGAGTTAGTGTGGAAAATTGTTGAGATGAGTCAGAGCAGATTTGTGCTTATTCTCCCTCCTCGTACATAAACAGACAGAACAGAGTGGGAGGCACCAAAAATTCAAAATACCTTGACTTTGTAACTGGAGTCAGTCAGATCTATCATGTAATTAGACACTGATAACAGTCAAACAAATGGTGATGCAGAGAGCGATCCAACTCGGCCATTAATTTGACATTCTTCCAAAGCAAATTATAAACTCCAAATGTTGGGTTTAAGGTCTTATGGCCTTGTAACTACAAATTAAAAAGGAATATTACAGTCGAGTATTGAATGACTTTTTTTCTTTTTCACGTCTTCATGTGAGAGTTGGTTTTTTGGTTTTAGTTTTGCACTGTGCAGTATTTTTCAGGCCTGTTGGATGACCACAAGAATCTTTCTTTCTTCCATCCTGTGCATGCATAATTCCTATCCGGAGTTGGCATGTGTGTACTTTTGAATGTACGTGGAATGCTGTGACTTCTGTCCTGTTAGTAGTGTTGCTTGAAGTTTTGTTGTTTCGTTTTAACCTTGAATGAATTTTTTAAAACATAACTAACCCTTCAAATGAACTTTTACCGTATTAATGATGTGTGTCAAATGTTGAACTCTGCAAGGTTTGAAACAGCCAATCTGTTGGTGTTGTATTTAATAGAGGGAGCTTTCCCTGTTCTCATGGTGATAGTGGGAACTGTGGCATTTAATGTTTACTTTCTCGGTCAGATTCGACGTATGACATTTCTGGACTGTTGATTCAATTTAGAAGATTTTATTTCTCGTTCTTCAGATGGTTAGGAATAATTGATTATGGGATCTCCCTTCTTTTGCATTGTTCTTGCGTTTTTTTTGTTCAACGTGGTTTTATGTAAAAGAAAGTGATTGTATGCTGGAAAATTTCAAGGGAGGTTGGCTATCATTTTATTAATGTGTAGATACATACCTTTTATATATATACGTGCAGGTCCCTTTCAGTGTTTGACCCAGATCGTCTTACAGTACTTGTTTCATCCTTGCCCCTTGATCTGAAAGGATTTGTGTTTACTACATGGGACGGTGGCTCAGTGGTTAACACGACTGCCTCACAGTGCTAGGGACCCGGGTTCAATTCCAGCCTTGAGCGACTGTCTCTGTGTGGAATTTGTACATTCTCCCCATCTCTCTGTGGGTTTCCTCCGGGTGCTCCGGTGTCCCTCCACAATACAAACTGTGCAGGTTAGAGTTGATTGGGCATGCTCAATTGCCCATTGTTAAGATGTGGCAGTAAACCCTTCTGCTAATTAAACCAAACATCCAGCAAAGCTCACCTTGTAATCTGTTAAAATATGAGGGACAGAACTCCCAAGTTCCACTATTTAAAGAAAAAATATAAATGTATTATTTAACTCTAAAAGTGAACCTTAAATAACAAGTATTTACAACTCTAAGCCCCCTTTCACTTAAATGTTTGTTATCTACCTCCCACTCTGTAACAATATACTGTCCTGGTAAAAAAAACATATTAAAATTATATCAACTTAATTTCTAAACCTCGCAGCTGTTGCCGTCTCTGGTGTCTGTCTTCCTCTCGCTATTGATCTCCCTGGGTTGTCTTCAGTCGTTTGCTGTAAAGATGTTTCATATGAAAAAGTTACCTTGTGGGAGAGAGTATTTTGCTGGCAGTTGGTCTCTCTCGCGCTCTCTCTCTCTCTCTCGCGCTCGCTCTCTCTCTCTCTCTCGCGCTCGCTCTCTCTCTCTCTCTCGCGCTCGCTCTCTCTCTCTCTCTCGCGCTCGCTCTCTCTCTCTCTCGCGCTCGCTCTCTCTCTCTCTCGCGCTCGCTCTCTCTCTCTCTCGCGCTCGCTCTCTCTCTCTCTCGCGCTCGCTCTCTCTCTCTCTCGCGCTCGCTCTCTCTCTCTCGCGCTCGCTCTCTCTCTCTCGCGCTCGCTCTCTCTCTCTCGCGCTCGCTCTCTCACGCTCGCTCTTGCTCTCTCTCGCGCTCGCTCTTGCTCGCTCTCGCGCTCGCTCTTGCTCTCTCTCGCGCTCGCTCTTGCTCTCTCTCGCGCTCGCTCTTGCTCTCTCTCGCGCTCGCTCTTGCTCTCTCTCGCGCTCGCTCTTGCTCTCTCTCGCGCTCGCTCTTGCTCTCTCTCGCGCTCGCTCTTGCTCTCTCTCGCGCTCGCTCTTGCTCTCTCTCGCGCTCGCTCTTGCTCTCTCTCGCGCTCGCTCTCGCTCTCTCTCGCGCTCGCTCTCGCGCTCGCTCTTGCTCTCTCTCGCGCTCGCTCTTGCTCTCTCTCGCGCTCGCTCTTGCTCTCTCTCGCGCTCGCTCTTGCTCTCTCTCGCGCTCGCTCTTGCTCTCTCTCGCGCTCGCTCTTGCTCTCTCTCGCGCTCGCTCTTGCTCTCTCTCGCGCTCGCTCTTGCTCTCTCTCGCGCTCGCTCTCGCTCTCTCTCGCGCTCGCTCTCGCTCTCTCTCGCGCTCGCTCTCGCTCTCTCTCGCGCTCGCTCTCGCTCTCTCTCGCGCTCGCTCTCGCTCTCTCTCGCGCTCGCTCTCGCTCTCTCTCGCGCTCGCTCTCGCTCTCTCTCGCGCTCGCTCTCGCTCTCTCTCGCGCTCGCTCTCGCTCTCTCTCGCGCTCGCTCTCGCTCTCTCTCGCGCTCGCTCTCGCTCTCTCTCGCGCTCGCTCTCGCTCTCTCTCGCTCTCTCTCGCGCTCGCTCTCGCTCTCTCTCGCTCTCTCTCGCGCTCGCTCTTGCTCTCCCTCGCTCTTGCTCTCCCTCGCTCTCGCGCTCGCTCTTGCTCTCCCTCGCTCTTGCTCTCCCTCGCTCTTGCTCTCCCTCGCTCTTGCTCTCCCTCGCTCTTGCTCTCCCTCGCTCTTGCTCTCCCTCGCTCTTGCTCTCCCTCGCTCTTGCTCTCCCTCGCTCTTGCTCTCCCTCGCTCTTGCTCTCCCTCGCTCTTGCTCTCCCTCGCTCTTGCTCTCCCTCGCTCTTGCTCTCCCTCGCTCTTGCTCTCCCTCGCTCTTGCTCTCCCTCGCTCTTGCTCTCCCTCGCTCTCGCTCTCCCTCGCTCTTGCTCTCCCTCGCTCTCGCTCTCGCTCTCTCTCGCGCTCGCTCTCGCTCTCCCTCGCTCTTGCTCTCCCTCGCTCTCGCGCTCGCTCTCGCTCTCTCTCGCTCTCGCTCTCGCTCTCTCAAGCGCTCGCTCTCGCTCTCTCAAGCGCTCGCGCTCGCTCTCTCAAGCGCTCGCGCTCGCTCTCGCTCTCTCGTGCGCGCTCGCTCTCGCGCGCGCGCACTCTCTCTCGCTCTTGCTCTGGCTAACTCCCGAGATGCCTGCTTCTTTCTGCCCCAAACATTGGATTATCTCATTGGTTTGATGTTGGCAAAACAGAAAATTCATAATCGATTGGGTTTTAGCATCCTGGAGCATAATCTAAACTAGGAGAAAGTGAGGACTGCAGATGCTGGTGGTCAGAGTTGAGATGTGCAGCCGGTCAGGCTGCATCCGAGGAGCAGGAGAGTTGACATTTCCAGCGTGAGCTCTTTATCAGGAATTCCTGACCGGCTGTGCTTTTCCAGCACCACACTTCTTGAAGGCATAATTTAAATTGGTTACATTTGAATGGTTGTCAACCTAGCAACCAAAGCTCAGGTATTTGTTTCACAGCCCAATGTTAGATATTTTCAGTTTTCCAGTACACTCTGAGACTGCTAGTCAGTCATGTGACTGGTGCCTACAAGCTCTCAGTGCGAACAGCATTCACTCTCTCTTAAAGGTACAGTACACACCTTCAACCTCATAACACCACAGTGTCCAGGGATGTGTAGGCTCAATGGGTTAGTCATGGGAAATGCAGTTATGGGAGGTGTTGGGTTTGGATGGGATGCCCTTCGGAAGGTCAGTGTGGACTCGTTAGGCCAAATGACCTGCTTCTACGCTGTAAGGATTTTATGATTCTGTGTACTGCCACAGCATTCCCAACTTCCCAAGTACACCAGCATGTTGGTCACAGCTGGAAGACTCGGTGTACTGAGCAGCAGTTTGCTCTCTCTCAGTTTAAACTGGTGCCCCTCTGTCTTGCTGTTCTTCCTCTCCTCAATAAATAGGAACATTCAAGATTTGGCCTTTGCTGGGTTTGCTGTTGCTTTTCCTTTCGTTAGGCCCTTTTCTGTTTTACTCTCCCACATTTTCGGCTCACAATCTAGCTCTGTAATTCTCGAATTGATCTTGGACTCCTCTGGGTCTCCCTTCATGTTGTGCCAGGCTGTAACGAGACTGTAAACCCGTGTTTGAGTATTTCAGTCCGTCCATTGTCTTTGTAAATGGGGCCTATCCACTCAGCCTCACTCGTTAACAACTGGTTTACAATGACAAACCAAAGCCCCTTTGGCTTGGAATGATGTGGCACAGAAGGGCAGCCATTCAGCCTCTCATGCCTGTACTAGACCCTATTGAGAGAAACAGGATACCATTCCCCTGCTCTTTACCCTCTGTCCCACCCTTCAATGTTTCTTGCGTGCTCTTCAGTGATTTAGATTTGTTTTCTTTTTGATTAACCTGTTATGACACATCTCCAGAGTGGACTTGAACCCAGAACTCCTGGCCCAGAGGCAGGGAGACTACCACAGGAAGCCTCTAAGAGTGACGTATCAAATGTGAATAGCTACCTGATTTGCTCTTTTCCAGTCTCTGAAATGTTGTTGTTTTATCATTAGAACCTTGAAAGGGCTGCCTGGAACTTTGAGGATTAGCTTTTGGCTTTGCGTTAAGTAAATTCTAACACGATGAATGATCCCTGGTGATAGGAATCAACGAACATCCACATTAAATACACTGGCTTTGTGCTGCTTAGCAGATAACCAACCTGTGTTTAAAGGGAGTTCATCAGAGGGTTGCTCAGTACCTTCTACACCAGTCAGTGGAGTGCAAGGCTCCAAGTTTTAAACCAATGTCCTTTGCTGCACCTCTTTTGATAGTTTCATTGGCAATAGGGACAAATTCTTCTGATCGGAAGAGTAGGTCATCGGCTGTGAACGTAATTGAAACTGGTTTAAGATTGTCCAAAATAAATGAGAATTGACGCTCAAGCCTGTTAGTAATGGACCGGATGAGTTATAAGGAGAGGCCGGATAGTCTGGGACCTTTTGCGTTGGAAGCTGAGGGGTGGATGTTATAGAGGTTTGTAAAACCATGAGGCGCACAGATAAGGCCAATAGCCAAGGTCTTTTTCCCAGAGTAGGGGAGTCTAAAATTGGAGGGCATAGATTTAAGGTCAGAGAGGGACCTGAGGAGCAATGTTTTTCTCTGAGGCTGGCACATGTATGGAATGAACTGCCAGAGGAGGTGGATATAGCCTTTTAAGCTTTACAACATTTAAAAGACATTTGGACAGGTACATGGATAGGAAAGGTTTAGAAAGATATGGGCCAAATGCAGGCAAATGGCATTAGTTCAGTTTAGGAAACCTGGTCAGCATGGACGAGTTGGGCCGAAGGGTCTGCTTCCGTGCTGTATAATGGGTAAGAAGCAGGAGTATTATTGAGAAAATGGCAGCAGCGTTATTAGCTGTTGTGATCCCAGCTTGTAACCTGGTGGGGATTCTCGAGTACCAGCCTTTCATCTTGTCATCACTAAAATAATTGTCTCCACTTGTTTGACACAATGAGGCTGTAGTGAGTACAGTTTACAAATGCTCAACATTAGGTCATATTTTCAATTGTTATTTTCAAATCCCTTCATGTCCCCTCATCCCCCAATCTCTCTAACCTGCACCTCTCTCAGATCTTTTTTTAAACGCTGTCCCTTTAAACCTTGGTCTTCGATCAGTCTTTTGGCCTCCTCTCTCCTTATGTGGCATGGTGGTAAGTGTTTTAATGGCCGCCCCTGAGAAGACGTTTTTGCCACGTTCAAGGTGCTATTTAAATGTAAATTGTATTATTCCTGTCGAGTTTCTTTATTTCCAAAAAAAAAACTTTGGAAGTCCTCAAAGGTTTATTTCCCCATGAGGCACTGGGTACTTGTTGAATTTTAAACTGGATCCAAAGGCCTACCTTGCTACAGATCACGAGCATGTCCATTTTTAATGAATGAATGAATCCAATTAGTTGTGTGTTGCCAAACCTTTTAACTTCAACAACTGGGAACAGCTTCCCTCCAAGGTAGGGAGCCTGATCTCTAGTCAATCAGGATATCGGTCATGAATCATGTAGCCTTTGATCAAGAGTACATTACAAATGTTGAGCATTAAACAAAAATTAACTAGCTTGTGAAAAAAAAACTAAACCATGACCTGGAATAAAATTGGAATCTGTTGATCATTTGGCCTTGTTCTGATCCTCCTACCTTCATTTGTCCCATCCATGTCGTCTTCAAGTGCTTTGTCCCTCAGGCTTTAATCTGGCTCACTTGTAAATGATTTTTGTTAGGAGCTTTCTGAAGGAAGTGTATTTGCCCCTCTTGACAGAGCAGGGTTTGCTGTCCTCCATTGCACAGTGTGTGGAGTGCCTCAGTTCACGTTTGGGTCCCCAGGGGAGTTTAATTTGAAAATGGATTGAAAAGCCGTTGAGTTAGCCCAGCTGCTCAGAGAAACCCGCACTCTGACACGGTCTTTGCACTGCACAATCAGCTAGCCTGCTGCAACAGGGTTGTGTAAGTTGTCTCATCAGAAAGATTCCACGTCCCTCCTAGTCCGTTACCCTGGACCATGCAACAAATGTCCCAAAGCAAAAGCTGTTTGGGTATCAGTCATTCTGTTTATAAACCTTCAGCCTTGACCTTTTATTATTTGTGATAGTGTAAGTGTAGAGATGCACTGTCACCAGTAGTGAAAAAGAATGTAACTGTCTGTGCAGCACACTTCAGATCACCAATGGTTATGTAAATGTACAATTTTATTTTTAAAAATATAAAGTATTGGCCTGTTCTGATTTTTGTGAGCTGGCTTAGCAAGACTGAAGGGTTCCCGATCAGGTTGAGAATGGTTCAGGGATTCTGTTCCCTAATAGGCGCTCAGTTTTATCGTTGTTGCTTTGCGACAGAAGGTAGAGGTTCCTATAAGTTCGGGAACTTCTGAAGCGAGTTGCTTAATACTCCGGCATCGAGAGTATTCTGTGTGAATTGTTTTATTTGAGACGCACTCGCTACGGTCTTGAGGATTGAGCAATGGTCGAGTGATTGTGCTTAGATTTTACACTGTCTGTCTTAAAACAGCAAGTTAAAAATCACACGACACCAGGTTATAGTCCAACAGGTTTAGTTGGAAGCACTAACTTTTGAGGCACAGCCTGTTCATCAGGTGGCCGTTCCACAACCTCCTGATGAAGGAGCAGCTCTCCGAAAGCTCGTGCTTCCAAATAAACCTGTTGTTGTGTGATCTTTAACTTTGTCCATCCCAGTCTAACACCAGCACCTCCACATTTTAAAATAGGAAGGTATTTCAGTGTGTGCAGACCATTTGAACAACACAGTTCTTTTGAGCATCTCCCATTGTCCCTGATCAAGTCCCAATATCGGGATTTGCTTTGGGAGAATTAAAAGTCAAGCTTTTAAACTCGGACGGGTTGACTCTCTTTATTCCAGTATCTTCAGATTAAAATCCCTCCTTCCCCTGCCAGGAGTAAATACATCGTTACGACGTGTGGCCATTGAAATATGAAGGGACTGGATTTTGGATTGGGTCCAGAGTGTGTGTTTTGGGGTGACCAGAACATGTATCTGCTGAGAAGTCCGACAGAGGCTTGGGAAGATGAGTCTTCTGTCAGTGCATGAGATTGTCTCTTGGTGGAAATGGGCGACTGGATTTGCTTCCAGTCTCTCTTCCATAGTTTAATCCATTTGTGTTGCTCATTTCTGAAATGAAACCAGACTAGTGGCTATTTCAATCCTTGTTGTCTGTACAATTGTGCTTGGGACCTCCTCCCCACCACCCTCCCCTTCCCAGCAACTCTGTTTCCACACCTAAGATTTCTTTTCCGCTCCCTCCCCCACTCCCTTGTAACTAGATTCGCTACAGGAAGGACAAGGTGCTGACTAAGCAGACCCCCTGCTTCCCCACGGTAACGCAGCTCAAGGACCTCGCCAATGGATGTGCTCTGGCAGCCCTGATTCATCACTACTGTCCAGATGTTCTACGGTTGCAAGGTGAGTTGCTTTAACGCTAGAGTCTTCCATTGGTTTAAACCTCGAAGTTTTAACTCTGCCCATGTTGAGAGTGCGTTTTCCCCTGCCTTGGGGGGTGACCAGACCTTAGGACCGCGTTTAGAAGAGATATCGGATATAGGCTTGAGAAAAAATGTCTTCTCTCAGAGTGGGGGAGAGGCGAGCAGAGTACTAGGAGGTTGAGGGGTGACCTTTATAGAGGTTTACAATATCATGAGGGGCATGGATAGGGTAAATAGACAAAGTCTTTTCCCTGGGGTGGGGGAGCCCAGAACTAGAGGGCATAGGTTTAAGGTGAGAGGGGAAAGACCTAAGGGGCAACTGTTTCATGCAGAGGGTGGTAAGTGTGTGGAATGAGCTGCCAGAGGAAGTGGTGGAGGCTGGTACAATTACAACATTTAAAAGGCATTTGGATGGGTATATGAATAGGAAGGGTTTGGAAGGGATATGGGCTGGGTGCTGGCAGGTGGGACTAGATTTGGGTTAGGATACCTGGTCCTAACATTTAAGAGGAATTTGACCCAGTGACAGTGAGGGAATGGTGATGCGGTTACACACAAGGATGGTGTGTGACTTGGAGGTGGTTTTCCACATATCTGTCATTTTGCTCTGCAGGGAGAAGTTTAAATTAACAGCTCGACAAAGTTACACTCAAGTATTTGTACATCAGTTATCTTAATATATAGTTGGTCTTTTCTCGTTCTGTGTCGTGAGATCTCACTTCGCAACTGAATGCATTACGGGTTCACTCTTTCGCATCCAAGGTATGTGGACTCATTTAGAGAGAGGGAGAGACGACTGGTGGTGGCTTAACCTGAGGGTCACTGTGTCTCTGGCGAGGGGAGAGTTTGGGAAGGTGGGGTTTTTAGAGAGCTGAGCCAGATGGGAGTTAAACTCAGGCTATTGGTACCATTCTGCATCACCAACCAGCCAGACTAACGGTATTGTAGCAAGATAACAGAGGCATTGGAGATAGTGTCTGCTGTTGTCCATTTTGTTTTCAGAGGTTAGATCCAGCAGGATGTGTGAATAGACTAGGACTCTGCTTCTCCTGAAAGAGAAATTAAGAGAGGAGAATGGTTAGAGATTAAATATGGAAGGCTGAAATAGAAAGGTTTCCACTTGAGAGACCAGAACCAGTGAGTTATCAGTACAAGATGTTAATTCGTAAATTTAGTACACGATTCCAGAGAAGCTTTAGCTTGTGTGTCGGGCTATGAGGGGAGTGGTTGAGGTGAGTAGCATCAATACATTTAATGGGAAGTTGGAACAACCGGTGTGGAATACTGAGACAAAGCGAGCACTACAGGTCAGAATCGAAGGGTATAGTGCTGGTTAAGCACAGCTGGTCAGGCAGCATCTGAGGAGCAGGAGAATCGACGTCTAGAGTATAAGATCTTCATCAAGATTGGTAGATTGAGTAGAGTCTTGGATGGAGTGTGAGGAACAGCAGAGACCTATTGGGTCAAATGGCCTGTTTCCGTGCCATGAATACTATCAAGACCCTTTTCCTTTCTGGTAGCTAAAACTGGTAATGTCTCCAGCTTGTCATTGGACTGGTCCTCCTGGGTAAGTGGGGAGAGCGGTGACTGGGAGTTGAGGTGCTTTGTTTGGACACTGGTCTCTCTGCGGTCCTGCAGCTAAGTTACAAATGCAGCTTTTGAGCTTGCTGGTGATAATGGCTTGACTTTTCTTTTTCCCTCCTCCTTTCCTTCACAGATGTTTGCCTGAAGGAGACCATGTCCGTCGCTGACAGTCTGTATAACTTGCAACTGATTGTGGAATTCACCCAGGAGTATCTCGGCAACTGTTGTCACCTGGGCCTGGAGGATATGTTGTACACTCCGCCAGTGTTAAAGGTAATGATTCAGAGTAGCTGACTGTGCTTGCTGACTTTTAAGTGCTTTCTTTATCCTGCTCTCTGGAACTCCTGTTCCGATGTTAGATGTTAAATTGGTTCAGCTTGTCCTGGAATTGGAAGACTTGACATTCCAGGATATCTGATCCCTGGCATTTAGTTAAGAATGTTAATAAAACTTGGACAATTTGGTCAATTAGGGCAGATTCTGTCTCAGCCCATGTGTGCATTCCATTGTGGTATAGAAATTTTGTCCAGGCACTGATATCTGACCAGACTCCAGCTCCGAGTTTGTGCTATGCATCATTACCACAGTTGGTGTAAAAGCATTTTTTTCTTAAGTTCCAAAACCATGCAACAGTAGATAAAATAGTAATTGCTGCTCCTGAAGTTCAAGGAAATCACCTCCAACACCTAAATTACCTCAAAAAATAAGGAGCAACTCTTACTGCTACGATTCTTTCCCATCCTCCATCTTGGATTACCCAGGATGCATTTGCTGACTCTACCAAAAACATTCTCTGCTAAATTGGCGTTCTTGAGCTTCTCACTCTGCTGTGACATTAGCGGAAAATGTATAATCTCTCTGAACTCTACAGATATGACATCAGTCTGTGTTTGTAGCAGTGCTTTAAAATATCTGCTCCACACCTCAGTTTGAACTCCCAGCATCTTTCCACGCCTTTGTTTGCTTTGCTCTGTGTCCACATCCAGTCTTAACCAGTCGAGAGAGGTGCGAATCTTAAACAAGGTGACATAATCAAGCACGGAACAATTGAACACTATGTTCAGCGGAGTGTTCATGTGGCCTTCTGTGTTCAGGAACAAATTATCACAGTCCAAATCATATTTGCCCATTTCCATCTGTATTCCAATGCCGAGCCAGCTGTTCAAACAATCTCTTTTATGTTGGCAAGCTAACAATGTTTCTCTTCATGATTGAGGCTGAGTTCAGTAGTAGCTCTTTTCCTGTTAGTAGTATTGGGAGGAGATTGTCAATGGTGGAGGTAAGCGGATACTGGCGAAAGCAATGACAGCTTCAGTCAAGACTCTGGGCAGTGTCAGAGAATTGGGAATTCCGGGATTATTGGGTCACACTGTCCAGGTATCTGTTAGAGGAAACCACACTGAGCAGTATATGGAGCAAGGAATGTGAGGAACATCCTTGTTAGAAGGTTCTTCCCCAGTGCCAGAATCAAAAAACGCCATGACCAAACAACCAACTTCAGGAAGTTGACTACTTGTGTTCCTGGCGGCCATTTTAATGTGTTGGTGGACACACACATACCTCTGTCTTATGTCATGGAATGGACCAGACCCCTCAAAATATTTTACAAAGGTAACTTCGACCCTAACTTTTATAATTTTAGAGGCAAATGTAAAGTGTCTGTTCCACATGATGTGACTGGTCAAACTACTCAACGTAAAGCAAACCGCAACTTATTAAAACACCGTACTTGAAATTCCTCTTTCCTTGCTTGTATTTTGAATCACTTAACTCTATTAGAAAGCTTACAGAATTATAGATATAATAACTATTACTGATTACCTGTTCCAAAATAGAAACCGCTCAAAAACACACCCTTGGCAAAATAAGGGGCAAATTCAGACACAGATACTCACATGCAGTTTTCCAATCCGGGACTAACATAACATACAAGAGAAAATTCCGAAAGAGAAACAGCCAGGCGACATTCACTGAAGCTACTAGCTCTGGTGAGACCCCAATAGCTTCTGGTGTTACTGAGAAACCAAAATCCATCAATCTTAACCTGTGAGAGCTGGTCACACCCATTCAGGCTGTTTTCTTAAAAAATAAAATCCAAGTGGTTTACATTACCCTAGACAGCTTTACACCCTGCCTCACAAGCTTGCTTAAAAAAAAAACCCAGGACAGAGTAACTTCTTATAAACCGCACCATTGTCACGTTTGTAACTGACTGAATCAGAGAGAGGAGACGCAAGAAAGCAGATTCTGAAGGGAAGCTACATTGCCTTTAATACCTGATGGTTAATTTTCAGGTTGATGTTGATTGAAGTGATTGGAACAGCGTTCCCTTTGATTTTCCTTCCTTTAATCACAAGCGTTGGCATCTCTGGACGTGGGTCCAACCAGGATGCGCTTCACCTGACAAACGGGCAGCGCTCTGAAAGCTTGTGATTTCTAATAAACCTGTTGCGCTATAACTTAGTATTGTGTGACTTCTGACTGGTTCCAACCATTGCACCCAACTGCGGGGATTGCCTAACCCGACTCCAATTCTGCCCAATGGCCATGGAGCTGGTGACAACGGCTTGGCACTTTAAAGTTTCTCTTAATTCTATTTGATCTGGTTGAAGGACCATTTGCTTGTAAACTTTAGTCAAACTATTGACACCCAAAGACGAGCTGCTACTTGAATAGAACGCGATCACTAAATGTGCTGAAGTGTTTTTTAAGACAATAGACGATAGGTGCAGGAGTAGGCCATTCAGCCCTTCGAGCTAGCACCACCATTCATTATGATCATGGCTGATCATCCTCAATCAGTATCCTGTTCCTGCCTTATCCCCATAACCCTCAATTCCACTATCTTTAAGAGCTCTATCCATCTCTTTCTTGAAAGTATCAAGCCACTTGGCCTCCACAACCTTCTGGGGCAGAGCATTCCATACACCCACCACTCTCTGGGTGAAGAAGTTTCTCCTCAACTCTGTTCTAAATGGCCTATTCCTTATTTGTAAACTGTGCCCTCTGGTTCTGGACTTGCCCATCAGCGGAAATATGCTTCCTGCCTCCAGAGTGTCCAATCCTTTAATAATCTTGTACGTCTCAATCAGATCCCCCTCTCATCCTTCTAAACACAAGTGTATACAAGCCCAGCGGTTTTTCTCACTATTCGGTTGTTTTTGAAATCTCAGTAAATGTACAGGTCAATTATTTATCAGAATTTCTCCCTAAACTTTGGAACTTCCGCTCCAAACCAGTTCTTCACTCATTCCTTCAGCCCCTTGCATGGTTAAAACCTATCCCTTTTAATACAAGGATTTGGCCACCAACCTGAAGATTTTCTTTCATTGGTTACACACCCCTGAGACATAGCTTAGGATGGGTTCACTATCTTAAGGGTACTACGTGGATGCAAGTTGTTGTTAGGATGCCCCCCCCCCCCGACCCATTTCGTGTTGATTTGGAAATTGCCTGATCCCCTCACTTGCCACCAGACATCGGTGACCAGTTCGGTTTGGTAAGGCAACAACAGAGAGTCTACCCATTCCCTCATGGCATTCCCATTGCTGAATCCCGCACTATCGTCATTCTGGGGTGTTCCCATTGACCACAAACCGGACTGGACCAGTCATATAAACACAGTGGCTACAAAAAGCAGGTCAGAGGCTAGGAATCCTGCAGAAAGTAACTCCCCTCCTGACACCCCAAAGCCCGTTCACTGTTCGCAAGCACAAGCTTGGAGTGTGTGGAGTTTGCATGTTCTCCCCTTGTCTGCGTGGGTTTCCTCCAGGTGCTCTGTTTTCCTCCCATAGCCCAAAGATGTGTCGGTTAGGGTAAATTGGCCATGCTAAGTTGCCCACAGTGTTCAGGGATGTGTGGGTTAGATCCATTAGTCAGGGGAAATGTAGAGGAGTAGGGTAGGGGAATGGCTCTGGGTGGGATACACTTTGGAGGGTCAGTGTGGACTTGTTGGGTCAAATGGCCTGTCCCCACACTGTAAGGATTCTATGATCTATGATCGTACTCCCTACTTGCCTGGATGGGTGCATCTTCAACAACATTCTAAGCTCAACACCATCCAGGACAAAGCAGCCCCCGCTTGATTGGCACCACATCCACAAGCATCCCCTCCCTCTTCCACCGACGCTCAGTAGCAGCAGTGCGTACCATCTACAAGATACACTGCAGAAACTCACCAAAGATCCTTAGACAGCACCTTCCAAACCCATGACCACATCCATCTAGAAGGATGAGGGCAACACTTTGATGGGAATACCATCCCCTGCAAGCTACTCACTTTCCTGACGTTGCTCAGACCTGACCAGCACCAGACATGCAGATGTCAGTCCCCGACAGGTTTGGGGAGTAATCACTGGCAGAACTGAAGGTCATCATTACCGAGGCTCGCCTTCAGACTCCAGAGTGACCTAACGCACTGAATTCAAATTCTAACCACTGTGGGACTCGAACCTACCTCACCATGGCACTGGGCTGACCCGCCTGCTCACTGCCAGGGTCAGAACACCCAGTACCTCATCCAATCGCCTCCACTGAGCCCCAACGGTACAGCTAACCCACAGCAGGTCAAGACTCCAAGGGCTTAATTCCAATCACGGAAGACCCCACTTATTTATTTGGCATTACTGACCGGCCTTTTGCAGTGTCACCATCAGTCGGAGCCTCAATAATTCACTCAAAAAGAAACGTATTTCTTCTGCAGACGCATGGGCCCCACCAAAGCTCTGACTGTACTAGTTCAGGCTATAATCTCTCTGTGGCTTCCTATGAAGCCTATCATTTAAAATAATAAATGGGACCCAGCCGGAGATGAAAAGCTCTTGTCTCGGCCTGTTTCACATTACAACAGTTCCTCAGCTTCTCGTGGCTCCTGAACTTCATGGTTCCTTTACACTGGGATTGATGGGCTCTCTGTCACTCCCCCACCCCAAAGGCACAGATCCTGAAACCTAAGACCAGCAGGAGGCCATTCAGCCCCTTCCAACATGGTTGCCAGATCGTAGCTGGGCTGTGGTGCAAACACCAATAAACTCTCACCTGAGCGCCACTTCCCCTCCCCACTCTATCAACATGGTGGCTCAGTGGTTAGCACTGCTGCCTCCCAGTACCAGGGACCCAGGCTCTATTTCACCCTCGGGCAACTGTCTGTATGGGGTTTGCACATTCTCCCAGTGTCTGCATGGGTTTCCTTCGTGTGCTACAGATTCCTCCCAAGATCCAAAAGGTTTTGCAGGTCAGGTGAAGTGGCCATGCTAAATTGCCCACGGTGTTCAGATTAGGTGCATTAGTCACGGGTAAATATAGGATAATAGGGTATGTAGTCAGGGGAAATATAAAGGAATAGGAGGGAGAGGAAGGGAGGGGAGCGAAGGAGAGGAGAGTGGAGGGTCATTGTGGACTTGTTGGGCTGAAGGGCCTGTTTCCACACACTAGGGATTCTGTGATTCTACTAAACAAAGCTACAATACAGCAGATGCTGGAAACTGGAATTAAAAACAGCAAGCATCAGAAGCACTTGGGTCAGGGACACTGAAGATTCAGGGGATTGGTCACAGAGCTGTAGAAATGTTGATCAATTGTGTTGTAGGTTGACCCACAATGCCCTCAGGGAGTGAGTTCTAGGATTTTGACCCAGCAACAATGAAGAAACGGTAATAAATTTCCACGTCAGGAAAGTGAGTAGCTTGCAGGGGATGGTATTCCCATCAAAGTGTTGCCCTCATCCTTCTAGATGGATGTGGTCATGGGTTTGGAAGGTGCTGTCTAAGGATCTTTGGTGAGTTTCTGCAGTGTATCTTGTAGATGGTACGCACTGCTGCTACTGAGCGTCGGTGGAGGAGGGAGGGGATGCTTGTGGATGTGGTGCCAATCAAGCGGGGGCTGCTTTGTCCTGGATGGTGTTGAGCTTAGAATGTTGTTGAAGATGCACCCATCCAGGCAAGTAGGGAGTACGATCATAGATCATAGAATCCTTACAGTGTGGGGACAGGCCATTTGACCCAACAAGTCCACACTGACCCTCCAAAGTGTATCCCACCCAGAGCCATTCCCCTACCCTACTCCTCTACATTTCCCCTGACTAATGGATCTAACCCACACATCCCTGAACACTGTGGGCAACTTAGCATGGCCAATCCACCCTAACCGACACATCTTTGGGCTATGGGAGGAAAACAGAGCACCCGGAGGAAACCCACGCAGACAAGGGGAGAACATGCAAACTCCACACACTCCAAGCTTGTGCTTGCTCCTGAACTTCATGATTCCTTTACACTGGGATTGATGGGCTCTCTGTCACTCCCCCACCCCAAAGGCACAGATCCTGAAACCTAAGACCAGCAGGAGGCCATTCAGCCCCTTCCAACATGGTTACCAGATCGTAGCTGGGCTGTGGTGCAAACACCAATAAACATGCGTGTTATGGAATGAGCTGCCAAAGGAAGTGGTGGAGGCTGGTACAATTACAGCATTTAAAAGGCATCTGATGGGTGTATGAATAGGAAGGGTTTGGAAGGATATGGGTTGAGTGCTGGAAAAGGGCGGTACGGTGGCTCAGTGGTTAGCACTGCTGCCTCACAGCGCCTGGGTCCCAGTTTCGATTCCAGCCTCGGGCGACAGTCTGTGTGGAGTTTGCACATTCTCCCCGTGTCTGCGTGGGGTTCCCTCCCACAGTCCAAAGATATGCAGGTCAGGGTGAATTGGCCATGCTAGATTGTCCATGGTGTTAGGTGCATTAATCAGAGGGGGGTGGGTTACTCATTGGAGGGTCGGTGTGGACTTGTTGGGCTGAAGGGCTTGTTTCCACTCTGTAGGGAATCTAATCCAAATGGGAATAGATTAGGTTAGGATATCTGGTCAGCATGGGTGAGTTGGGCTGAATGGTCTGCTTCTGTGCTGTACATGTCTATGACTCTATGATGCTTTGCTTAGCTCAGGAGAGCAATGGCTATGGGCCTTGTTAGTATGAGACACACTATTCAGAAGGCGGGTAATCTACAATAATTGAGTGGAGAGATCCTGGATGGAGACTGATTCAAGTCGCATGGTGTTGATTGCCTGCTTGGCACTGGTTTCATGCCCCTGGGCACTGTGCCCCAGTAGCAAACCTTCAGTCTGGGTACCTGGGTGTTTGCAACCTCCAGAGTGTGGGGTGAAGAGCTGCAGTCAATTCAGTGTGCTTTCCACGTTGTCTCTCACAAGTAGGTATAGAGGGTCAGCCCTCCTCACTACCACCGCCAACATCGTTACCTCAGAGCAAGTCCCCACTGTAGATGGAAGTTTCCCCAAAGACTGAGGTATTGAGGCCAAGAAAAGCCTCCCATCCCAGCTCGGCAGTGCAGATCCGCGATTGGGTATGGAGCTTGGCAAGCTGCAACTAATTGGATCAGCAAATTCTTTCCAGAACTTTTTTGATTTTAATATTGGTTCAGTAACTATTCTATTGAGCTTCAGAATAGAATCTGCACGCTATTAAGTGCCAGCACAGTTTGCATTGCCAATTGCTGCAAGGCAAGTCTTCCAGCAGATGGTCTTCCTTAATGTAAACCACATTTTCATACTTGAGATTCAATTTTCGAGGTTTAATTTGAATGTGGCCTGCGTTTGAGCAACTTGGTGCTGTGCTAGAGAGGAAGTTGAAGAGACAGAAATTGGCTCGAATCAGGGAGTTGTGGGGGGGTGGGAATGCATGTCTAAAATTGGCTGGATTTCCCTGGTGCATGGGAATTGTTTTATATCTCTCTGAGCTAAGAGCACCAAAGGATGCAGTAGCCAAATAATACTACAGATACACGAAATCTGAAACTTAAAGCCCATATAGTGCTGGAAGTTCTGTTGCCTACCTGGTGCCAGGATTAAAGATGACACCACGAGGTTGGAGAGAGAAGAGAGGGATCCTTTTGGTACAACTAACAAAGAAAGGACCTTGGGGAGAGTAGAGAGCAGAGTGCTTTTTTTTATTTCTCATTGCTACCATTTTACAACTGATAAGTAAAAACAAGACAGTGTTCGTCCAAGGTGCTACACGGACAACACAAACTGCACAGTCTTATACAGAGTGGCATAAAGTGCGTAAGAAATACAAAACATGCAAATCACAGTGTAATAAAGGAATGATAATTAATATTCATAATTTGGAGATGCTGGTGTTGGACTGGGGTGTACAAAGTTAAAAATCACACAATGCCAGGTTAGAGTCCAACAGGTTTAATTGGAAGCACACTAGCTTTCGGAGTGACGCTCCTTCATCAGGTGATACCACAACCACCTGATGAAGGAGCGTCACTCCGAAAGCTAGTGTGCTTCCAATTAAACCTGTTGGACTATAACCTGGCATTGTGTGATTTTTAACTTTTGATAATTAATAGGCATTGTTCTGGCAGCAATTTGAAGTCATGCAAAGAATTTCAGATGGGAAAGAGTCCGATACAGTGTGAAGGAGCCTGATGGCTTGGGGGAAGAAACCATTGTACAGTCTGGCCGTGAGACCGAATGCTCTGGTATCTTCTGCCAGATGGCAAGAGGGAGAAGAGTTTGGGTGAGGGGTGTGTGGGGTCTTCCCAATGCTGTTAGCCTTGCGAATGCTGCGTATGTTGTTAAATGTCTATAATGGAGGCAAGAGAGACCCCCATGGTCTTTTCAGCTGTCCTCACTATCCGCTGTAGGGTTTTACAATCTGAGATGGTGCAATTTCCGACCCAAGCAGTGATGCAGCAGCTCAGGGTATTGTCAGTGAACCCTCAGAGGGACCGAGGGGTGCAGGTAGATAATTCCCTGAAGCTTGCATTACATTTAGACAGGATGATTTAAAAGGCGTTTAGCATGCTCGCCTTCATCGCTCAGTCCTTTTGAGTATAGGAGTTGGGTATGTTTTATGTTGAGATTGTACAGAACATTCTGGAGTGCTATGTCCAGTTCTGGTCATCCTGTTATAGGAAGGATATTGTCAAGCTGGAGAGGATTCAGAAGAGATTTACCAGGATGGTGCCGGGTGTGGAAGGTTTGATTTGTGAAGATAGGCTGGGACTTTTGTCACTGGAGTATCGGATGATGAGAGACAACCTGAAAGAAGTTTATAAAATAATGAGAGGTATAGATAGACTGAATGGTAGTTGTCTTTTCCCTCGGGTGAGGGATTCCTCTACTAGGGGGGTGCATGTTTTAAGGTGAGAGGAGAGAGATTTTAAAAAAGACCTGAGGCAATTGTTTTTTAAACAGTGTGGTTCACGTGTGGAATGAATTTCCAGAGGAAGTGGTAGATGTGGGTACAGTTACAGCATTTAAAAGGCATTTGGATAGAGAGATGGAGAGGAAGGGTTTGGAGGGATATGGCCCAAGAGCAGGCGGTTTAATTTGGGATTATGTTTAGCATGGATGGGTTAGATCAAAGGGTACCGCAATGTGGTGAAAAATATTGTCTCGCGTACTGTCTAGGCAAATCATACCTTACACAAGTCCATCAGAGTAATCAAGCAGGATGCAGAATACAGTGTTACAGCTACAGAAAAGGTGCAGAGAAAAATTAACTCTGATATGAGTTTGTGGGTCTGATCGCAGAGGGGAAGAAGCTGTTCTTGAATCTGTTGTGTTCTCAAGCTACTTGTATCTTCTGCCCGATGGAAGAGTGTATAAGCGGGGTGGGAGGGGGTATTTGACGTTAGCCACTTTCCTGAGGCAGCGGGAAATGTAGACGGAGTCAACGGGTGGAAGGATGGTTTGTGGGATAGCCTGGGTGACATTCACAACTCTGTAGTTTCTGGTGGTCTTGGGTGGAGTAGTTGCCCTACCACACAGTGGTGCATCCAGATAGGATGCCTTCTCTGGTACATCGATAAAAATTGGTGAGAGTAGTTGTGGACGTGGTGAATTTTCTTAGCCTCCTGAGAAAGTAGATGATGTGCTCCACATCGATGTAAACAACGTCAACAGGATTGGAAAGGAGGTTCTGCAGAAGGATTTTGAAGCATTATGAGGTAAGTTTGATATAGCGCACCCTCCGAAGTAGCAATCCCAGGAGTACTACAGGCAGAAGATCCTTTTATCCCAACATCCAAAAACCGAAAAGCTCTGAAATCCGAAGGTTTTTTTGTGAAGTTTTTTTCTCAATAAGGTTGTTTGACAAGCAGTTAACCCAAGTCGACACCCATTGGATGTGTGTCACTCAGATGTGACATGGGGGCTGGGGTGGGGCCATGCCCAAACACATTCATTCTTAGAAGTCTGCTCCTCCAGAGAGATTTTTAAACATTTCTTCATTAAACTGTCACTTATTCTGAAAACCAAAGAATTCCGAATTCCGATAAACAGCTGGTCCCGAGCACTTTGGATAAAGCACCACGGGCGAATGGCTCAGGGAAGATTTAAGTCAGGAAGTTACATGCCTGGCTTAAAGGTTAACTGGGATGGAATACGTCTCAGGTCATGGGACACTGGCACCAACGTTGGGATAGAATGGCGCTGTTCTAGGTGGATGGGCTTCACATGACCCGGACTGGATCCGTTGTCCGGGGCGGATCGAATAACTAGGGCTGTAGAGAGGGCTTGAAACTGAGTCGGGGAGGAAAGGTCTGGCACTATTGCTTGGCACCTGTTTCAATGATGCCCAGAGTGGGACAGGAAGGAACACTAAAGTGTGCAAGCATAAATCAACAACAAACCAGATCCAAGGAGAAAAAGCAAAATAGGTCTTAAATGCGCATAGTATTCAGAGCAAAAGAAAATAATTAATAGTGCAAATGGAAATTAATGGGGATGAATAGCCTCCAACTGTGGCTCAGCGATTAACACTGCTGCCTCACTGCGCCAGGGACCCAGGTTCGATTCCAGCCTCTGGCGACGGTCTGTGTGAAGTTTACACGTTCTCCCTGTGTCTGTGAGAGTTTTCTCCAGGTGCTCCAGTTTCCTCCCACAGTCCAAAGATGTGCAGGTTAGGGTGGGTTGGCCAGACTCTTTGGAGAGTTGATGTGGACTCAATGGCCTGCAGGAATCCTATGATACTGTCCCATATCCATTCTGTGAATGCACTTCTCTCTCCCGGCCTGGTGTGTTAAACAGGGAGGGATGTTTCTGATGGGGATGATTGAGGGATCAACGTTGATTAGGATGTGGCGTGGAATCCCTTCACATCGAATTGAACAAACAAATGGAGCATGAGTTTAAAACTTCATCTGAAATCTTGGCAATTAATCTCCCTCTGCCTTGAAAAATATTCACTGACCCTGCCCCTACAATTAAGAGCTCTCTATAAATTGGCACAAAAGCTTTGTCTCACTGGTACACCGTTGTTTCCTGTTGTGAGGAGAAGCCAGAGGCTTGGGGTTAAGCCCAAAGTCTTGTGAATGTTACTGAGGAGTCTGGAGTTTTGCTCAATGGTCTTTCAGGACATTAAAGAGCATCTTTCCCTCTCTGTAGCAGACATATACGCCGCCTGAAGGACCAGCAAACTCAATGAAGCAAACAGTTATTTCTCGTCGATTGGAGAGATCGGAAAGGATGATTTTCAATTCACAAGTCTCTTTTTGTCTCTCCTCTTGACAGATTAACATCTTGACGTTTGTAGCTGAGCTGTTCTGGTGGTTTGAAGTCCTGAAGCCAGAGTTTGTTCGACCAAGAGAGATTCCGGATCTGGACGGTATGGGATTAATGTTAATGTTAATGTTACTCCTCAGCTTTACCATGGTAACGAGCTGCTTGTGTAGGAAGTGTCCATGTGAGACATTCTTCCACCCCCTCCAATTCATTGAGGAAATGTGAAGGTAGCTTTCTTTCGCGAGATTATGATGTTACGATTCTGACCAATGTTTGTGATTAATGGGTGAAATACTTCAGTCAATGTTGGGCAACAGCCTGTTTATGACCTAATTAAAAGCTGACTTTTCAGTGTGTATTTTAGTCGCAATGAAACATGATCTTAGCTTGTAGGTAAAGATCCTGATTGATTTATTGCACCAAAGAACATTGATGTTAAGAGATCTTCACTGTTTAAATTGATTCATCACAGAGAGGGGGGTGGGGGGAAAGTGTGCTGGGCTTATACCGAAGGAGCGTTTGGTGTAACGTACAAGATTGCAGAATGGGATTAGATCCAAAAAAGAAATTCCAGCTCATTTGATTGCCATGTACAACCCCCCCCCCCCTCTGCCTTCTCTCCCACCCATCCAAACAATATTTGTGCTACAGGATGGATCACTTTCTGTCCAAGGATTCCCTCTGGCAAGAAACATGCTCCTTGTTAGATTCTGTTCCAAACTGGAGCTTAAAAGGTTAAATTGCGAGGACGGTTTGGGAAAAGCTCAACTATCATCCTCTGAATTTACAAGTCTGAAAGTGAACCAGTTGAGGTCTTTCAGATGATAAAGGGCTTTGATTTGAGTCGCTTGACAGATTTTATTTTCTCTCTCGGTGGGAGAGGCCAGGGTCACTGGGGGATATCATACAGTTCAAGCCAGGAATGAAATCCAGAAGCATTTTTCCACAGACAATTCTGGGATACTCATCTCCCAGAAAGGTTGGGGCTGTTGTGGAAGAGCTGAAACTCAGAGCTGTGATTGATACCTTTTTATAACATTGATGTGTCACGTAAGGGAAGGATTGTCTGTCTGTGTGGTCTAATTGAACAAAGAACAGGATTGAAGGGTTGAATGGCCTATTCCTGTGTTCGTCTCAATCAGTTACAAGGAAATAAAACATGTGGAAGGTGACATGCCTGATTGAGAGCTTGGACATGGAGGATTAAGGGAGCTTTTAGCGCATACTCAAGCCAATTTAGTGCAGAATTCAAAAGAAAACCTCAATATTTTCTTGCTTCCCCTGTATCATGTTCACTGGGCTTGAGAGAAAAGTGTCCCAAATGACTTTTCTTTCAAAGGCGTTGTTGATTGACTGACTACCTGAAGAGACCTCTAGGAATATAGAGACAGGGCAGCAAGGTGGTTTGACATCTTTGGAGAAACTCAACTGGACTTGCCACATAAACACATTGACTACAAGAGCAGGTCAGTGGCTAGGAATACTGCAGCGAGTAACTCACCTCCTGACTCCCCAAACCCTGTCCTCCATCTACAAGGCACAAGTCAGGAGTGTGATGGGATACTCCCCACTTGTCTGTATAGGTACAGCTCCAACAACATTCGAGAAGCTTGACACCATCCAGGGCAAAGCAGCCTTTGGTACCACATCCACTCCCTCCTCCATTGGCGCTGTGTGTACTATCTACAAGATGCAGTGCAGACATTCACCAAGGATCCTTAGGCAGCACCTTCCAAATCCACAACCACTCCTACCTAGAAGGACAAGGACAGCAGATACATGGGAGCACAACCAAATTCCCCTCCACGCCACTCACTATCCTGAATTGGAAATACATTGCCGTTCCTTCAGTGTCGCTGGGTCAAAATGCTGGAATTCCCTCCCTAAGGTCATTGTGGGTCTACCTACGCTGCAGGGATTGCAAAAAGAAGCTCACCACCACCTTCTGAGGGAGCAACTAGGAAAGGCAATAAAAGCAGGGCCCAGCCAGCGATGCCCCCATCCCACAAGTGAATCGAAAACATTATTAAAGATAAAGTAGGTCAATCCCTGATAGAATGGCAGAGCGGACTTTGATTCCTACAGTTTCTCTAGTGTTCTGATCTTCGGCTTGAGGTGATTTGGCTGATGATCTCAGCTGCCCCCACAATCCAGTGTTAGATGAAACATTATCACATTAGAAATCCATCTGGGTGGAGGAACAACCATTTGAGTCCCATTTTAAAAGTGGGGTGTGTTGTAGGGGCTGAGTGTTTTAGGGTAAGAATTGGAAGGGAAGCCCATATATTGGAATAAATCACTCTCTACATCAGGGGCTGTCTGAAAAACTGCAGGGTCGATGCACCCGGAAGTGATTCTCTCCATCCAGCTAGTGTGCTGACCCTTGTTGCTGTGTAGGTCATTTTGTAATATCCTGTCCCAGGAATTGACCAAATTACTTCTGTTTCAGATGCTTCCAGAAGCGGATCTGACACCCCCTCGGGGGCCGAAAACACCAGGTAAGCCTTCACTTCCATCTGACATGTGACCTCTTTTTGGGGGTGGACTGGGAGGCAGTGTCATATCCGTTGACCGTCACTGGCCAATGCAGAGAATGAAGCGCGTGACTGGCATTCTGGAATTTTCCATCTCTCCGTGCAGAAAACAGCCATTGGGTCTGCTGACCACAAAAGAGCAATAAGACTATAAAAGCACAAATTAGGCCATTCAGCCCATTGCTCTGCCATTCGACACGGCTGATAGGTCTCTCAACCCCATTTTCTTGCTTTCTCCCCGTAACCTTTTGATCCCCCTTGGCCGTCGAGATAAGACGTAGGAGCAGAAATTGGGCCATTTGGCCCATTGAGTCAAACATGCCACTCGCCCCAGACTGGATTATACCCACAATTCCTGGCTAAGGATGCCAGTGTCATAGCCACTTGGTCGTTCATTCACTGGTCCTCCCCTGGTGGGGAATTGAACCCCTCTCTGGCAGGACCGGTAGGATACTAACCACTGACCTGCTGAGGACTACCGTGGCCCAGCATTTTGTCTTTTTGTCCCTCCCCTCTTTTTATGAAAATAATTTCTTTCGGAAGCATTAGAAGGTAAAATATTGTTTAGTGTGTGACATGGTAATTGAATAATCTGAAGTAAAGGCCAAAAAGGCCTGTAACTTAAAGACCGGACGCCATGTTTTACTTGTCACATTTAGCTCTGTGTTTATTGCCCGTTCCCATGACAACGCAGTGAAACATTACCATTCTGGCCTTGTCCATTTGAATTTTGTCTGGTTTAGTTTCCAAGTGCAACATCCATCGAACTGTGCCCAAGTTCTGATATCTATTGATGCCAGAGTGAAATGGAATATCAGTGATACTGGACACAGTATCTCCCACAGTGTCGAATCAGGCCATTTTAGCTCAATGGGTCCACACAGAGCAGCATCCCACCCAGACCCATCCCCCTTTATCCTTGTATTCCCCATGGCTAACCCTCCTAGCCTGCACATCCCTGAGCACTACGGGCAATTTTAGCATGGCCAAACTGCCTAACCTGCACATCTTTTAGATTGTGGGAGGATACTGGAGCACCCAGCAGAAACCCACGCAGACCCAGGGAGAACGTGCAAACTCCGCACAGACAGTCGCCCGAGGCTGGAATCGAACCCGGGTCCCTGGGTGGAGATGGAAGTATAAATCAATCCAAGCGGTTAACTTTTCCAAAGCCAGTCACTCATTCGTTTAGTAGAAATATGCATAAAGTTTAGCATGAAGCTTCAAAGAGGGTCAAAGTTGGAGTGAAGTGGCAGTGCTTCACAGTCCATATTTGATGTATTGAATGTAAAGAAATTGTGATTGTGGGTGTTTTTCTTGTCGGGGGGGCTGCGTGGAGGAGGAGATTAGGAAAAGAGTACGTCTGAACACAGAGTAATCTTGAGACCCAAGAGGGGAGGGACTGCAACCAGGGGTGGGGGTGGGGTGGGGGGGTGGGGGGGGGGGGGGGGTGGAGAAGGAGTGTGCAGTATGCGACTGCGGGGGCTGAGGGGAAACTGTGTATCTGCTGCTTTGTCGAATTCCTACCGGCTGTGTTTTTGAAAATTACATCTCACCCATGACCTGCAATTGCTCAGTGCTTCGTTCAACATAAATGTTATTGTAAAAACAGATGTCTCTCAAGTTACACATTCACAGTGAGCTGAAGGAGCCCAGGAATTACTTCCAAATTGACAGCTCAATTTAAGCAGAAGCAGGTCATTACAAGGTCCTGTTTCCAGCCCCTCCTGAAATAAAAACAGTGCTGGAAAAGCTCAGCAGGTCTGGCAGTATCTGTCGGCCGAGAGAGAGAGAGAGAGAGAGTGTGTGTGTTCGTGTTTTAAGTCCAATATGGTTCCTTCAAAACAGCTTCTTGGTCTTTGATTTTACAGCATCAGCCCCTTTAACAACAAATTGCTTTGACCTTTCTCGTTGAACTGGGCCGGTATCTGTTGTCCATCTGAGACCGGCTAGACTTTGGCACGACGTGGTTTTAAAATTAGATATGTGTCCATGCCCCATGTTGCCATGAACGGGAATCTGGTGAGAGTTGGCATTTGCTGCCCAAGCCTCGTCACCCCGCGAGGATGGCGATGGGTATTTCTTGAACTAGCTGAGGCCTCTTGTGACACTCGGACAAGAGCTTCGGGTGAAAATTGTCATTCCTTCAGTGTCTCTTTAATGATGTGATCACAGCCGGAGAACGTGATGGGCTTTTCACCCAACAACGCTCTTCTGTTTGGAAAAGGACATGCTCATTGAATGAATTCAGCTCGTTGTGTTGATGTTTATGGTGTGTCTAGTGCCTACTGTATTCGCAATTGGCTCGTTTTGACTGGCCTCCCAACTTTGCACCCTCTGCACGGTTTGAGCTCATACAGAGCTCTGCCCTTAGCCATGGGCATCAGCCCCTGCACCCACTGACCCATTCAGGTTCAATCTAGCAGCACCACCTTCAATTTTAAGCCTCTAATCCTGGTGTGTTCTGATCCCTATCCCTGCAGTCTGCGTGCACCATTCTGTGCCCTGTAAATCTCGGGTGAACCTGATTTCCAAGTACATTCTGTTCTGTTTCAGACCCATTCTGAGGAAGGACCCAAAACGTTAACTCCAATTCCTCTCCGCCAGACCTGCCGAGCAATTTCTGTTTTTGCTTCTGTTTTCCAAGCTTCTCCTTTTAACTGTGCCCACCTTCCCCTACCCCCAACCATGCTAAGCTCTGGAATCCCCTCCCTAAGCGCCAATCACCTTCTCTTTAAGATGCTCAGTGGAGTGTTCCATCCCAGTGTCTCGTGATTTGGAAGTTGCGTTGTGAAGGCAGCAATAATCATTTTGACCAGGCAGCTTAGTACCTGGGGAAGCTGTTGCTGTCATGGTGGTTCATTGTGGTCACTGATTGTAAACTCTCTGCTTGTTTCAGTCGATTACCAGCATTCCTCCTGAAGCAGCCCTTCCTGCCTGTGATCCAACAAACGTCCCCTTCGCAAAGCAGCTCAGGTAATGGGAGGTCTTTGATTAATGCGGATAAATGCGGGGTGTTGCATTCTGGTAAAATAAACTAGGGCAGGGCCTGTACAATTAATGTTATGGCCCTGGGTCATGTTGCAGATGTAGCCATGTCATATTGTAGAGTAGATCTAGCCGTTCAGGTCTTTGAAATTTGCGTCACATATGGGCAGGGTAGTTAAGGCGTTTAGTACGCTTACCTTCATTGCTCAGACATTTTTGAGTAATGGAGTTGGGACGTTATGTTGAGGTTGTTCAGGACATTGGTGAGGCCTCTTCTGGAGTACTGTGTCCAGTTCTGGTCACCCTGTTATAGGAAGGATATTTTTAAACTGCAGAGAGTTCAGAAAAGATTTACCAGAATGTTTCCGGGAATGGAGGATGTGAGATATAAAAATAGCCTGGAAAGGCTGGGATCTCTTTCACTGGAGCGTAAGAGATTGGGGGTGACGTTATAGAGGCTTATAAAATCATGAGGAGCAGAGGTAAGGTGAACGGCAGGTGTCTTTTCCCTGGAGTGGGGGATTTCAAAATCAAAGGGCATATTTTTAAGATGAGAGGCGAAAGTTTTTAAAACGGACATGTAGGGCAATTTTTTTACCCAGTGAGTGGTTCATATGTGGAAGTGATGGATGAGGGTACAGTTTAAAAGACATTTGGATAAGTTCATGAATGGGAAAGGTTTGGAGGGATATGGGTCAGGAGCAGGCAGGGAGGACTAGTTCATTTTGGGAACTAGTGGTGTGGTCGGTATGGACTGAAGGGTCTGTTTCCTTGCTGTATAACTCTGACTCACTGCCAGGGACAGTGGACCAGGATCCACTGCAGATGCGAGTTCAAGTTTCTGGGTAGCAGCCAAGGAGAAAAATGACCTGTTCATGTTATTATTTGAATAATGAGTTACTATCATTTTTATTACATGAAGACTGACAGAGCGCGAAGCCCGTAGAGGTAATTGGCTGCAGGATAAAACTGCAGGAGTACAGCCAACTATAGTCATGTATTTTTGGCAGTATACACTAGATAAGCAGAAGAGCCTCTCCTTTACTCGATGATTCCAGAGTTGGTGGCCCGGGCCTTAATGACCCATCAGTGGAAGCCAACTCTGTGCTTGCTCTTTCTGGTCACAACTTGGAAGAATTCAACAGCTTGCTCTTGGAAGGAGTTTCCTGTGTTTAAATGGGCTGTTGTGTTGCCCCATAGTAGATCAGTAATACACTGCACTTGGAGAAGACCCTGAGATCAAAACAACTAGGTACAAATGCAATCCTAATCCTTTTCCTTTCCCAGTTGAAAACCGCAATTATCCAAAGCCTTTCCTCTGCTGCTCGGTCGCTGATTCCTGAAATCCGGGTGAAGTTACGGAGTGGTTTTCTCAGCGGGGCCTAACCTATTGTTGAGAATAATCCCATTCAAGCTTTTTTCTAACACTGTAATTCTCCCAAATTGTAACTGAGCAGCCAGTGATGTTTGCTGTTTACTGAGTTTGTGTTCTGTTTCATGTTTATCTGTTGTTGCAATGCCTACAGTTCATTGAGGAATAGAGCGCTGGAGTTAGCAGTGATTTCAGAAATCCATTTCATTGTGGCCCCCAGGCTGCTTGTAGCTATATTATGACAGTTGACATGGTAAAATTGAATGGGGTGTGTTTACCAGGTGTCCACGATACATCGAGAGGAATGCTCTTGACTCTCAAATGAGGAAATTCAAATCTCGCTTCATCACTGATGCTGCCTCAGTGAAGGACTGTGGTTTTGTCCAAAATGATGCTCTTCGTTCCCGTGGTGGTGTTTGAACCTCCAACCTTCTGACTTGGATGAAATGTGTGCCACTGATTAACTGCATCCCTTTGCTCCTGACCTCATTACAACCTTGATCCACGCATGGACCAAACAGCTGAACGCTGGAAGAGAGGTGGCAGGGACCATCCTTGACTCTGTGTGGCATCAAGAACGTCCAACAGAGCAGGAGCTGGTTGGGGGATGGTAGGAGACGCTAAGAGTTGGAGTCATGGCTGGCACAAAAGATGGTTGTGGTTGTTGGAGGTCAGTCATCTCAGCTCCAGGACATCTCTGCAGGAATTCTGGGGATCGTGTCCCAGGACCAACTATCTTCCTCAGTGACCTTCCTTCCATCATAAGGAGATGTGCAATGTTCAGCACCATTCACCACTCCTAAGTAGTCCATGTTCAACTGCAACAAGATCTGGCCACCAGCCTGGTTTGCGCTGGTATGTGGCACAAAAATGTTAATTGCTACTTAAGTCCTAGGGTCGAGAGTGTGGTGCTGGAAAAGCCTGGCAGGTCAGGCAGCATCGAAGGAGCAGGAGAATCAACGTTTCGGGCATAAGCCCTTCATCAGGAATGAGGCTTTTGAGCTGGGGGGTTGCTGAGTGATAAATGGGAGGAGTGGGTGGGGTGGGGGGGAAGGTAGCTGCTGAGAAAGCGATAGGTGGATGAAGGTGAGGGAGAAGGTGATAAGTTGGGGGTGGTGGAGGTGGAGTGGATAGATGGGAAAGGTGATGGACAGGTCAGGAGGACGGTGCTGAGTGGAGGCTTGGGACTGGGATAATGTGGGGGGAGGGCAACGAGGATATGGATGAAATCCACATTGATCCCGTGTGGTTGGAGGGTCCTAAGGCGAAATATGAGGCGTTTTTCCTCCAGGCGTCGGGTGGTAACGGTTTGGCAGTGGAGGAGGCCAGGACCCTCATGTCCTTGGTAGAGTTGGGGGGGGGTTGAGGGAGCGGGGGTTTAGCTGAAGGGTTCAGCCACGTGGCAGTGCGGTTAGTTGCCGCGGTTGTCCCAGAGATATTCAAGAAGGTGTCCTGTCCACCAGGGAAACAGGACCTCCTGATCTGTCCATCACCTTTCCCATCTATCCACTCCACCACCTCCCCCTGACCTATCACCTTATGCCTCACCTTCATCTACCTATCACTTTCTTAGGTGCTTTCCCCCCCAACACCCCCTCCTCCCCCTCCCATATATCACTCAGCCCTCCCGACCCACAAGCCTCATTCCTGATGAAGGGCTTTTTGCCCGAAACGTCGATTCTACTGCTCCTCGGATGCTGCCTGACCTGCTGTACTTTTCCAGCACCACACTCGCGACTCTGATCTCCAGTATCTGCAGTCCTCATTTTCCCTACTGAAGTCCCAGGCAATGACCAACTCTGACAAGAGGGAATTTAACCATCTGCCCGTGTCATACAGAGGCATTACTGTCACTGAATCCCCCTCTGTGGGTTACCATTACTAGAAATTGAACTGGACTTACTACATCAATAATGGTGGTGTAATAATAGACAGGTCAGAGACTCCCCACTTGCCTGGATGGTGTAGCTCCAACAAACACTCAAGAAGCTTGACACTATCCAGGGGAAAGCAGTCTGCTTGATTGGCACCACATCCACACATGCTCAATCCCTCCACCACCAACACGCAGTAGCAGCAGTATGTACTAGATGTGCTACAGAGATTCGCCAACACACCTTGAACAGCACCTTCCAAACCCACGACTATTTCCATTAGAAGGACAAGAGCAGCAGATACATAGGAACACCACTCGCTGCAAGTTCCCCTCTGAGGCCACTCACCATCCTGACTTGGAAATATGTCACCGTTCACTCGGTGTTGCTGGGTCAAAATCCTGGAATTCCCTCCCTAAGGGCATTATGGGGGTATCTCCCACCCCGTGGATTTTGCAGATCACAAAAGCAGCTCACTGCCAATTCTCCAGGGCAACTGGAGCTGGGGAACAAATCCCGTGAAAGAATAAAGTTTAAAGTTCCAGGCTGATTCTCCAAACGATGTGGTCCTCCAAGTTTGGAGTCAAACGTGGGGCTAATCCACATCAAAATATTGTTAGTCACTGCCTGTCCCACATCACACAACCTCTCCCACTGTCAGTGCACCCTTTGCACTGTAGAAAGAAATTTGACTTGAAGCATCTTATTCTGTTGAGGAGTTGGTACCTGACAGTCAGTGTGGTGCGGTCTGTGTGTGCGTGTTGACAACTCTAACCTTTTCTGTGGTTGCAGTTTGTCATTACAGCAGCTCAATTGAATTACCTTTGGTACTCGCTATTAACTCTCCATTATTCTATAATTACAACCTTGTATTATGGTCTTCCACACCCACGGAAAACACTCTGCAACAATTGAGCAAACCAAAAAAAACAGTTACATGACTAACAACCTGATGATGACATCTTTTTCTTTTGACTTCATGAGTGAGTTCTGCTTGGTTATGTCAGCTATGTATAATGCAACGTTCACAACCTAAGACCAAAAAGCTTAACATCTTTGCTCACTCTTTTTCTCCGCCCCCGCCACATAATTTGTCTTCCTGTGTTCATGTCTTCACCGAAACCTTGTTTAGAATGTGTCGATCTACAATTACAGTCTTACATGGGCTGTGTTTGTAATGTGTGTGTCTCTTTGTGCATAAATCAGACATTTTTAAATAAGGAAATACCAAACAATGATTAGAATGAATGCCTTTAGTAGAGACTAAATTATGTTTCCATGGTCTGATCTAATTATTGCTTCCTGGCATTCAATACTGCAGGAGATTGTCTGGTATCTGATCAGAACTACACAATGTATCTATACTTCTCCCCTCCAACGTAAAGAAATATTTGTGTTTGTTAAGCATTTTTCCCAAACACCAAAGCATCAACCAATATTGCTGTTGTTGTAATGCAGGAAGCAGCCATTTTGTGTTTTACTCTGTTTGATGTGACATTGATTGAGGGATTGGCCAGTTTCTTCAAAATGCTGTTCTGGGATCTTTCTGTTCAGTCAGGTCAAAAGAGAAGAAGCTCTTGTCTGAAATAAGATGTAGCTTATTGCATTAATGTATCAGTATAGCAGAAAGGGATAACTGGTTTCTGATGCAGAGTGATGCCAACAGCATGGGTTCAAGTCCCACACTGGCTGAGGTTACCATGAGGTAATCTGAGGTGTGGTAACACTTGGGTTAAACCACCAACTGTTGTCTGTTAACTGAGTTAACTGTTTAACTGAGAGCGCAGTATGGTCTTGACATGGCACTGGCCTGTCGGTCTTGATGTTTGGCGTACATGTTTGTATTAAAAACCAGTGAGACCTAGAACCAAGAGGTGAGAGTACCTCCAACTGTGCCCCAGTTTGAGTTTGACAGGAACTTGCCTGGCAAAGCTGCAGGATGAGTAAATGTGCGCTCTGTGCCGTGTTGTGTTGTTCCTCATACACTTTTTTTTTTTGTTTTGTGTTTGGTGGGATGTGAACTTAATATCTTTTGTAAGGATGTGCATGAAAGTCAACTCAACTGGATGTTGAAGTGATTAGTTCTCCATTTGGAGACACAAGTCAGCAGCCCTGAGATGACATCCCTGCTCCAACCAGACCCACCTCTATTGTGTGAAGATGGGAAATCTGATACCTGTCTGCAAAGTAGTGATGGCTGAAAACTATTGCCTTTCTTAATGACTGCGTTTTACTTTGAAAAGTTTCTTCAAAGAAGCAAGAACTATTGGAGACAGTGTGTGTTTTGGCACAATTATAATAATCTCTTTGAACATATTAAAGGGAGACCTGTTCTTGTTTAAAGCTAGTGTGTGGTCCTTATATTTTGATAAGCAATGGTTTCTGAGTGTTGGGATAGGACCGTGAAAGCATCAGGCTACGAAGATAATTGAACTGTTGCCATGGTGGTTCCTCCTCCCCCCACTCTGTTAAGGAAATGTGTTAATATTTGTTAGCACATTATCCCCCTTTACTTCACCCACAGAGTATTCGGATTCCAGTCTGCTCCAAACTCTGACCAAGGCCAGTTACACTTGGAGCAGAGACGTGTATGGCACAGGAACAGGCCCTTCGGCCCACATGATCCCTTATGTTTGCCCTTTGGTCCATATCACTCCATTTCTTGCCATATTCGTGTGCATATCTAAAAGTCCCTCAAATGCCCCTATCATATCTTCCCCAACCCCTCATGGTTTGTGCCAAAAACCTGAAACTAAGGTTACCTTTCCAAACAGCAGGCAGAGCACAGAGAGCGCAGCCTGGCATCGCCCAGCTCTCTCACTGTCGTGCCACTGCCGACCTTTTGAAAGGTATATAAGGTATATTTGATGCTGTCATCTCCCTTTGTAAATTGGTATCTTGAAAAGCGAGACCTGTGTGGGAGAGAGAAGTCACTTGGTAGCCTAAAGAAAAGAAGCTCGTGTCTTAAGTAAGGTGTCGTTTATTGCCTTCATGCTTTGGGATAGCAGAAAGGGGTGGCTGGTTTGTGATGCAGAGTATGCCAGTTCCCACGCCAGCTGAGGTTACCATGAGGGACACTTCTTAACCTCTCCCCTTGTCTGAGACAGCCACCAGTTGTCTCTCTAATGACAGAGAGCAGCCTTATCATCAGCAAAGACTATGATGACGACCATTTTTCCTGACGAAAGGCTTATGCTTGAAACGTCAACTCTGCTGCTCCTCGGATGCTGCCTGACCTGCTGTGCTTTTCCAGCGCCACACTTTTTAACTCTGACTCTCCAGCATCTGCAGTCCTCAATTTCTCCCTGTATAATAGACCTTGTTACTGGCAGATACCATGATAGCAAATCTAACTCTTTCAAGAGCCAGAACTATTCTGTCTTTAAGTCTGTATGGTGCGATCATATTGGCTGGTGCTTAATGCACTCGTCAGCATTAGCCCTCTGAATTGATTTAGCTTTATTGTCACCTGTACTCTCATGAGTACAGTTACAAGTCTACAAGTTGCCACTTACAGTGCCATATTGGAGACAGAGGAACCTAGGGACAGGTACAAATTGTCTTGAGTACAAACTCTTAGGGAAGAAATAAAGAAATAAAAAGTTTAGCATTGCAGGTATTCAAACGTACAAAATCTCAGTAATAAATTAGAAAGACAAATGAAATAAAATGTTCAGGATAACAGTCGTTCCAAGAAAAAATAATAGAGAGAAAAGATTTTAAGACTGAGTGTAAATTTCTGAGTTGTCCACCATATACACCAGCTGGACAGTAGCCATTTGGAATGACGTACAGGGTGCGGAAGTGACCATTTTTGTCAAAGTTTTGATATTTTGTGTCCTACAGCCAGATCTTTACTGATCTGCAATATGGCCGCTGCCTGTGAGGAAGGGAACATTTCCAGTGTTCCTTTTGGTTACTGCTCAGTTGCCACTGGCACCAGGTTAGCCAAATTGGGTTGGGCTTCATTGCAGCAATCCCATTGGCTGGTAGAGGGTCAGTTGATGTGTGCCTGAATATTGAGCCAAAAAGGTCAACATTTGAGCTGTTCCTCTGTTTGAATGTACGTGTTAACCTGTGTTTCTCGTGGTGGTACTGACTCGATGGGCTGAAGGGCCTCTTCTCTGGTGGCTGACCCAATGACCCTGATTTCTCTTCAGGTCCTCTGAATCACTCTACCTCAATGTCGCAAGTCGATTTCTTTGGAAAGGCGTGGACGAAGAAACAACTGAAGAGGTAAAGGTTTGGAGAGAGGAACGAGCGATAGCAAAGACTAAGTGTGATGGAGCCTGTTCTGCAGGTCTGATCACTACTGGTGGGGGTTGGAGGGGGCAGTGCGCAGGGGAAGTGGGTGGGGAAGGGAAGGGTGGTGGTGGGGGAAAAGGGAAGGGGGAAAGGTTGCTCAAGTTGGATGATACCACCTTTAATGGTTACATGCGCAACTATCTATGATTCAATATTAGTATGCATGGCATGAACACTGACAATAATCTTTGGCAGACCAAGTGCAGTGTTTCCATCTGAGTGGAACTGTTGGGAGGATTGTCTGATGGCTGCTCTTGCCAATGCAAGGGCAATGCCCAGGGATGTTCATAGAATCCCTACGGACCATTCGGCCCATTGCGTCCACCCAGATCCTACAAAGGAGGCTCCATCGAGTCCCACCCAGATCCACCTACCTTCTCTGTCACTGCACTTCCCATGCTAAGCCACTAAGCCTGCACATCCCTGGATGTTATGGGGCAATTTGCCATGGCCATTCCATTCTAACCTGCCCATCTTTGGATTGTGGGAGGAAACCGGAGCACCCGGAGGAAACCCACACAGACACAGGGAGAACGTGCAAACTCCACACAGAAGGTCACCTGAGGCTGGATTGGAACCCTTGTTCCTGGCGCTGCGAGGCAGCAGTGCTAACCACTGAGCTACCGTGATGTTCATCATTGCCAGTGTGCTGGTGTAGAGGAGTCTGATAGCCTTCCCTCATTAGCTTTTCCTTGTGCATTCCGATATCCTGCAGCATCTCGTGCAATTCCTGACAGTGTAAACATTCCAGGAGATCTTCCGATTGCACTTAACATTGCTGCTTGGCTTTGACCTTTCCAATTCCAGGTGCACATTCGAACTGCTCCTTCTTAAATACATGGCAAGGAGTAAGATAACCATTAGATTTATTGCCACTTCAAACAGCAACTGTTTGTCAACAGCGATCCCTTCCTTTTGTTTTCCTGAAGATTAATCAGCATCATGGTTGAGAGGCTCCCAAACATCCCTTGTGTTTTATTCTCACTGTTTTTTCAGTGAAGAATTGATTCAGATATCCCCCACTCATCACACTTTGAGTCATAGAGATGGACAGCACAGAAACAGACCCTTCGGTCCAATCCGTCCATGCCGACCAGATATCCCAACCCAATCTAGTCCCACCTGCCAGCACCCGGCCCATATCACTCCAAACCCTTCCTATTCATACCCCCATCCAGATGCTTTTTAAATGTTGCGATTGTACCAGCCTCCACCACTTCCTCTGGCAGCTTATTCCATCCACACACCACCCTCTGTGTGAAGAAGTTGCCTCTTAGTTCCTGTTTATATCTTTCCCCTTGCACCCTAAACCTACGCCCCCTCGTTTTGCACTCCCTTACCCTGGGGGGGAAAAAAGACCTTGTCTGTTCACCCTACCTGTGCCCCTCGTGATTTTATTAACCTCTATAAGGTCACCTCTTAGCCTCCAACGCTCCAGGGAAAACAGCCCCAGCCTGTTCAGCCTCTCCCTATAGCTCCAACCCTGGAAACACCCTTATAAATCTTTTCTGAACCCTTTCAAATTTAACAACATCCTCCCAATAGTAGGGAGACCCAGAATTGAGCATAGAATTGAATTTTCAAGAAATTGTAATTTCAAGAAAATCTCCTCGTTCCCACCATGCGATTCAGTATGATCAGGGGACCTTATTTGAAGGGACTCATGCTGTTGCAACTGCTCTGTCCCCCGTTTCAAATTTGAATCTCCGGCAGTGTCAGGTACAGTCAGCAAACTGAAACCTAGTTTTGTGTGAGTGAGAGCGCTGGGTACTGGGTGTGACATTGCTGTTGCCGCTTACTCGTGGATTGAGGGAATGAATGAAATTTTGCTGGGTCCCTGTGTCATTCAGCACAGGAACTGATTTCTGCAGCTTGTTCCTCGCGATTGTGAGGCAGGTGTGTAGTCGCTTTTCAATCTGACTCTTTCTCTGATGTTATGGAGGGTTATTGAGATTCCCTGCACATCTGCCCCCGTGGGAGATGGTCTTCTTTGGCATACAAAAGAAAATAGAGCACCAGCCCAGACCTAAGTTTTTGGTGTGACTTTCTAAATTAAGCTGCTTCACTCCGAGCAGGAGAACGTCTCCTGGTCAGTTTTTCAAATATAAAACCAGGAATTAAATTTACCGATTTTGGAGGAAGGGAGAGGTGAAGTTAAATCCAAAAATGGATCAAGGGTTAAGTTACAAGCAGAGATGAACTCTGAGAGGGGATCCAGGGAAAAAAGAACTGGGGGCAGCTGTGGGCCGTTCAGTCCCTTTAACCTGTCCTATCATTGAATGCAATTGTGGCTGATTTCATCAAGGCCTCAACTCCATTTTCCTGCCTGCTCGCCATAACGTTTTAACCCTTTTATTGATTACAAATCTCTAACTTTACTCCATGTCCCCTGGCATCCACCGACTGTCTGTGGGGAGTTAGCACGTTCTCCCCATGTCTGCGTGGGTTTCCTCCAGGTGCTCTGGTTTTCTCCCATGATCCCAAGCTGCACAGATTAAGGCAGATTGGCCATGCTAAATTTTACATAGTATCCAGGCTCGGTGGATCAGCCATGGGGAATTAATGGGATAGCACCAGGGTGGGATGTTCTTCAGAGGGTCAGTGCCTCAATGGGCCAAATGGCCTCTTTCTGCCCCGTAGAGATTCCATGGCACGCCCTTAGCTTTTAACACAAGACTTTGATAAAACATGATACTCATTGCTCTCTTGCTTTCTTTCTCTAAGGCCATTGTCCCAAGCAGTGTCCTTCAGCATTCCCTTTGGATTGGACAGCGACGTGGACATTGTCATGGGGAATCCGGTCGGATTGATGAGGTCGGTGAGCTCCGACAGCCTGAGCTCCAACACCTACCGGTCTCACAGCTGCCTACCGCGGGGTGCTGACAACCAGGAGCCGGGGAGCGAGAACGGGCCTGTCGCGTCTCCCAGAGCAGCCAGGAAGGCCTCGCCGTTGGCGAACAAGATGGCCGAGAGCGAACGTCCGCCACCGGTTGAAAACGGGGTGGTTGGCGACCACAACAACTGTGCGGAGCTGCCGACCATCGAAGAAGCGCTGAAGATAATCCACAACACTGACAAGCTGGAGCCCAGACTCCGTCCCGAGGGTGCACCAGATGGCTTCTTCCTTCACCGGCCCGATCTGTCCGAAGACTTCCTAAAGCCCGAGGGTGGCCAGTCCAAACTTGACCTCCATCCTCCCTACCCACCGGCAGACACCCCCCAGGAGACCGGGCTCCTACCCCCCACCGAGGACCGAGTGAGTGGCAGAGTCGCTCCGTCTGAAGATGGCAACTTCTCCCGGGACGACGACTCCGTCCTCAGGGACAACAGCTTGGAGTCGGACGGTGAGGACTCTTCGAGGCCGGCCCAGGAGGAGAAGGACTACGCCAGCAAGGACGAGTGCACGTCCTGCCTCAGCTCCCTCAGCTCCCAGGCTGAGAGTGTGGCATCGTCCGGCTCAGGCGTGAAGATGACCAACTTCGCCGAGCGCAAGATGAAGAAGATGAGCAGCGCGCCGGACTCCAAGTCGAGCAGCTCGCAGAAGACGACGCCGGACAGCTCCGAGCTCAACGACCAGCAGATGGCTTCATGGGCTCACAGGCCCGACGACAGCCCCAGCCAAAACCAGGCCCTGGCCTCCGAGATGACCCAGCTGGGGATCCGGTTGGAGGAGAAACGGCGAGCGATCGAGGCGCAGAAGAAGCGGATTGAGGCCATCTTCGCCAAGCACCGGCAGAGGCTGGGCAAGAGCGCGTTCCTGCAGCTGAAGAGGAAGGAGGAAGGCGGGGAGCGGGAGAATGGAGTGTCGGCGGACGAGGACAGGAGGAAGCTCTCCCTGGAGGAGAGATTGTCGAGAATCGAGGATGAGGAGGAAAACGAAAGCCCAGTACAGCCCGAGTTCAAGGACCGGGGTGGCCTGGCGTTGGATAAAGACAGTGAGGCAGGCCCCGGCAGGAACCTTGGGGAGAAAGATGCTAAACCGAGACGGCCGGAGTCCCCGAGGGAGCCAGAGGTGGACGCGGACATGGGTGAGTACAACAACGCCGTGGCTAAGCTTAACTCGGCGCTGTCCTCGCTGCAGCTCGACATGCAGCGCCTGGCCCAGCAACAGGAGAGCCTGATGGAGAGGAAGAACGTGCAGGCTTGGGTGATCCCGGTTCCCAAAGCCTCCTCTCAGAGGCCGCCCCGCTCGGCCGAGTTCTCCTCGCCCTCGCCCTCGCGCAAGCCGGCTTCCTCCGGGACACGCTCCCCCCAGTCCGGCCCCAAGAAGGTGTCCGGAGCAGCGGCCGCAGCCCCACCCAAGAGCCCCAGGCACTCCCGGCCCGCCGAGCTGAAGATCACGCCGCTGACCCGTGTGCTCACACCCCCGCAGAGCGTGGACTCCTTGCCCCACCTGCGCAAGTTCTCACCCAGCCAGGTCACCGTCCAGACCAAGTCTTCCATCTGCTTCGGCGAGGACAGCGAGGAGGAGCAGCAGGACCTCAGCGTGAGGCCCAAGCCACGTCCGCTGGGGCCCGTGGTGAGCTGCGGCCTAGCAGAAGGACCCCTGGAATCTGACAGGCCGACCCCTGACCTGGAGAGCGAGGGTAACCTCAGGCCCGTGGGGCCTGTCGTCTCCCGGAAAGTGGAGGAGCAGCCTGACAGCGGCAAGAAGGACAGTTCATCCGCCGCCAAAAGGACTAGTTTGATTGAGATACCGCTCTCCTCTTTGAGAGGCCCCGAAGAAGGTGAGGACGGGCCAGAGAACGTCAGCGAATCCGTGAGTGATCCCCCAGGCGATGCTGAGCAGAGGTCTGTTGGTTTCTTCTTCAAGGTTGGTGAACTTTTGCTTTGATCCTGGTCACGTTATCAACTCCTCCCTCTCGCTAGAAACGCAGTCCAGTCGCCACCGTTCATTCAAAATGGCCTCCTTGTGTGTGAGGCATGAGTGTACTTTTTGGACTCCCCGTGTCGAGGGCAAGCTAGGCCCCTCCTTCAGTCCATTGCAGACCCCTCTGACCGAACCAGTTTGGTCACCATACGGGCGGCACGGTAGCTCAGTGGTTAGCACTGCTGCCTCTTGGCGCCAGGGACCCAAGTTCAATTCCAGCCTCGGGAATACTGTGTGGAGTTTGCACATTCTCCCCGAGCCTGCGTAGGTTCCTCCGGGTGTTCCCGTTTCCTCCCACAATCCAAAGATGTGCAGGCTAGGGTGGATTGGCCAGTGTTCAGGGATGTGTAAGTTAGCTGCATTAGTCAGGGGTAAATGTAGAATAATGGGTTCAGTGAATGGGTCTGGGTGGGTTACTCTTTGAAGGGCCAGTATGGACTTGTTGGGCCAAAGGGCCTGTGCCCACACTGTAGGGATTCTATGATTCTTGTCCGAGTACCCCTCTACATGTAACTCTGGTATCAAATTGTTTGCCGGTGGTCTTGGACTGCCTAAGGGGTTGTATAAATGCATGTAGTTGTTACAATACTTGAGTTTAGTGGGTTGTCAGCGTCTGGCCCATTGAGGATCACCAGCCAATCATGGAGCCTCTCCAATCTCCCACCAAAACCCATGACTCAATGAGCTGTTGGATATCTGTCAGGATCCCCCCTATGGCCCAAATATGAGGAGATGGTGTGAGCTGTGACCAAAGTCTTGACCGAGGAGTTCCAGAGTTTGGAGCCTTTGGGGAGTTGAAGGCTCAGCCGCCAATGGTGACGGAATTGGGGATATTGGCCAGGCTGAGGGACAACTGTGACACGAAGTATCTGAAAACTATGTTGGTGGTTGTGAGTGGAAGTTCATGTGAATGGAACCCTGGAATAGACTGGAATTCGGAAATACTTATGGAATGTCAATGAGTTGGTATCTAGTGGTTCAGGTGGCTACTTGGGGTGAAAAGCTGTTGGTGAAGGCCACCATAACAGGGGAGGGACTAAGTGATTATGGTCCAATATGACAGACCTGTGTCCCACACCAACAGACAGTTGTGGTCAAACAACACTTTGTTGTACCTGTTAAAAGCAGGATGACTAAACCTAACGTCTTATCTATCATTTTAATCAAGCTTTTTAGACGTGTTATGACACATCTCTGGAGAAAGTGGACCTGGACCTCCTGACTCAGAGATAGGGACAGTACCACTGCACCATGTGTGCTCTATCCATATATTCAGTCCAGACAAGTGGTATTTTGATTTGGTTCATTTTGTTGAATGTAATTCTTGTTTTCATTGGTGAGAGCATTAAATGCAGGAATTGGGGCATCATGCTGAGGTTGTAGAGGACATTGGTGAGGCCTCTTTTGGAATCCTGTGTTCAGTTGCGGCTACCCTGCGATAAGAAGGATATTATTAAATTGGAAAGGGTGCAGAAAAGATTTACAAGGATGTTGCCAGGCCTGGACAGTTGGAGTTATAGGGAGGTGCTGGACAGGCAGGGACTTTTTTCCCTGGAGCGTCAGAGGCTGAGGGGTAACCTTTTACAGAGGTTTATAAAATTAGGAGGGGCATGGAGAGGGTGAATAGGTAAGGTCTTTTCCCCCAGGTTAGGGCAGTCCAAAACTAGAGGGCATAGGTTTAAGGAGAGACCAGAAAACTTTTTCACGCAGAGGGTGGTACGTGTATGGAATGAGCTGCCAGAGGAAGTGGTGGAGGCTGGTACAATTACAGCATTTAAAAGGCATTTGGATGGGCATATGAATAGGAAGGGCTTAGAGGGATATGGGCCAAATGCAGGGACTGGTTTAGTTCGGGAACATGGACGGTGTGGATGAGTTGGACCGAAGAGTCTGTTTCTGTGCTGTATGACACTGTCGGTCAGGCCAGCTCGAATTACTAATTTTGATTTTGAGAAAACGTGATTGAACAGCATTGCCAGAAATGTTGACTTTTTCCAGTTGCAAGTGAAGACCAGTTTCAAATTGGGTACAATCCAGGGTGTGGTTGGCGATTAGAAGTTTGTGAATGTACCATTCCTATCTCGTGATCACCCAACCTTGAGTAGGGACCAACTCCTTTATCTCTGATCGGTGGGCATTGGACACAAGGTGACCTGGGTCATACCATTTGGCCACTCATGAGCAATCGTTTGTTGGAATCTACTTTGTTTTCAGCAAGTCCTCGAAAGTTGCCAAGTGGAAGCCTCTCTGTAATAGGACAGAACGGGAGACCAATTGGCCCATCAAGCCTGTGCCAGCCCTTCAAAAATGAGATTTAATTTGTCCAACTCGCTCTCGTTCCCTTCCCAGTCCCTGCAAATGGTTGTTATTCAAATATATATTTAAAGAATATATATATTGTCCACCATCCTCCTCAGGATTTGCATTCCCAATCACACCTGCCTCCGAAAAATTAATCCCCTTAGCTTTCCCCACTTCAGTTTTTTTGCCACTTATACTGAATCGGTACTGGCTGGTCAAATGGGAAAAATATGTGACTGATCAATGGGGTTTCTGTTATACAGGATTTAATTATTTGAACGGTTTATCCCATAATACGAAAATAACAAGGTGATTTGAAAACGTTGGCTTGGTGAATAGAAAGTGCAAATCAAAGGCACATTAATAAATGCTTTAAGAATGCTGACTAACAGTACTAGCGGGATCTACTCTATTTGTAGACCAGGACTTTTTTTTTACACCATTATCATTGTGTCAGCCTTATCCCAGTGGGTAGCGCCTGCATCTCTGACTCAGAAGGTAGTGGGTTCAAATCCCACACAAGAGAAAGAAAGATGAACATTTGAATAGCACCTTTAGCGACACAGTACTTCAGGGGGTGGGGGTTGGGGAGTTGAAGTCAGTTGGCTCAGTGGGCTGAGGATGGTTGCTTCCCTTATAAAGAGCGATGCCAACAGCGGGGGGGGGGGTTGGATTCCCACACCAGCTGAAGTTACCACGACAGGCACTCCTTCGCAACCTCTCCCCTCACCTGAGGCGCAGTTACCCTCTGGTTAAACCACTACCCATTGTCTCTCAGTAAGGAGAGTGAGAAAGAGAGCAAGCCCTATGGTCATGTGGGGTGATAGTGAGCTTATCTTCGGGTGGTTTAACTATGCTGGATCACCAAGGGAGTGCTAACCTGGGTGCGGGGTGGGGTTGAGTTGGGGTTGGGGGTGGGGTGGGGGGGCGCGCGAGTGGAAAATGCAGAAAAGATTTATAAGGATATTGCCAGGAGTTGTAGGGAGGTGCTGGACAGGCAGGGACTTTTTTTCCCTGGAGCATCGGAGGCTGAGGGATGACCTTTACAGAGGTTTAGAAAATTGAGGGGCATGGGTAGGGTGAATAAGACGTTAAACTGAGTCTCTTATGTTGATGCAAGTGGGCCCCTAGTGCCATTTTGCAGAGGAGCAAGGGGAATTCTCCCCAGTGCCTGATCAATATCCTTTTTTAAGATTAGATTACTCACAATGTGGAAACAGGCCCTTCGGCCCAACAAGTCCACACTGACCCTCTGAAGAGTAACCCACCTAGACCTATTCCCTTACATTTACCCCTTTACCTAACACTACGGGCAATTTAGCATGGCCAATCCACCCTAACCTGCACATTTTTTGGATTGTGGGAGGAAACCAGAGCACCTGGAAGAAGTCCACGCAGACACTGGGAGAACGTGCAAACTCCACACAGCCAGTCGCCTGAGGCAGGAATTGAACCCAGATCTCTGGCGCTGTGAGGCAGCAGTGCTAACCACTGTGCCACCGTGCCTCCCCACTTAACCTTCAAACTGTGGTGACCCAAGTGGTCTGGCCATTCTCGCATTGCTGTTGGTGGGGGCTTGCTGTGCGTGAGCAAGGGTGCTTTGTTGCAACAGCGACTACCTTTCCAAACTGTTCCAGAGGTTGCACCAGCTGCTTTGCCAGTTCCTATGTTGTGACGGCCATCCCAGGACTGCACGAATTCCTTTTACGAACAGTCAACCACCATCAGCAGAGACCTGGGAAAGGGCTTTCTGTTTCTCGGGCTGAAGAGTGAAGTGGTCCGAGTTGGCCCGAGACACAGCAGCAGGTTAGATCTTGGAGTGTAATCACAGGGAGGCTAATATCAGGGGGGTTTTGTATAAAACTTTCTTTGGACATATGCTCACCAGTTATAAAAATATCGGACTTGGGAGAGGGCTGGTGGCGGAATGTCTGTGTTAATGAAAGCATATTAATCAGCTCATTGGGAAGGTTTGCTTGTTGAAGGAACAGGAACAAGAGATTTCAAATGATCAATGCAAATGTTTTCACACAGTAACATATGGAGCCATGCAGCATGGAGACGCCCTTCAATCCAACCAGTCAACGCTGACCATAATCCTGCACTAAACTCATCCCACCTGCCTGCTCCTGGCCTATGTCCCTTCTAACCTTTCTTATTCATGAGCTTATCCAAATGTCTTTTAAACATTACAACTGTACCCACATCCTCCACTTCCTCTGGAAATTCATTCCTCACACGAACCACTCTCCGTGTTTTAAAAAAAAAAGTTGCCCCTTGGAACGTGAGAATAGCTGAACAATGGTATGTCTAGCTGCCAGGCTTAATATGAAATCCAGAGTTGAGTTCAACGCCTTCAGATTGTGAAGTCACTCCCATTCCTTGCCTCTCTCTTCACTTTACCCATTGCGTTCCCTAGGTAAAAACGAGGACTGCAGAGGCTGGAAACCAGAGTCTGGTTTAGAGTGGTGCTGGGAAAGCACAGCATCCGAGGAGCAGGGAAATCGACGTTTCGGGCAAAAGCCCTTCATCAGGAATAGCGGCAGGGATCTCTCACCTCCCCACTCCCCTTCCCCCCCCCCCATCCCCCAACTCCAGTGGGACTGTCTGCTGTCTCCAGTCTTGCAGTCAGACGCACCATTAGTCTGCCATTCTCACATTCCAGTCACTTAATCTGTACTGTCTCTCTCCCCCAGCACTCCACCCTCCCCTTTCCCCATTGCGTCCCCTCCATGTCACCTCTGACAAAGGGAGAGATTCATCTAGATTGGAAACGCTAGTTAGCTCTTCCCCCATGGATGCCCCCTGACCCGCTGTGGTCTCCAGTATTTTTTTTTGTTTCCTGCAGCTGCAGTAATTCTTTCCTGCAGTGTGTTGATGTGTTGTTACTGTATTGGAACAGTTACTGTTTAGCAGTTAAATAGACTAGTATTCTGTTAAGTTTTCCAATAGAATTAAGTGATTCCAGTCTCCTCTTCCTTTTGCTGTATTTTAACTATAGTGTAGGAATGAAGAGTGCTTTGTCTGAAGACTGCGTTGTTTGACCAACTGAGTCGAGAGTGTGGCACTGGGAAAGCACAGCAGGTCAGGCAGCATCCGAGGAGCAGGAGAATCAACGTTTCGGGCAAAAATCCTCCTCGGATGCTGCCTGACCTGCTGTGCTTTTCCAGCACTATACTCTTGACTCTCATCTCCAGCAACTGCAGTCCTCATTTGCGCCTGTTTGACCAATTCAATTGCATCTGGAACACAATGCCTGGCACTTGCCTTTAACATAAGGAAATGTTAGGGTCTAGGCTATCTTAATATATTCTGGGGAGGGGGGTGTGGTTTGGTCTAGTCCAGATCAAGGTTTTTGAACCATATTCATTCAGATTCAGGACTGGTTCTGCTGTTAACGTGGAGAAGCTGTGGGTGAAGTAATGGTGCAAGTTTTCATTGCACTTGGTAAATCCAAAGGGCCTAATCAATTCGGAGTGGTGACCAAACTAAGCCTTTATTGACAATTTGGACCAGCTTTGGTCTCCTCTGGTTGAGTCAAATTGCTTTTTCTCACTCGTTCATGTGACGTGGCCATCTCAGAGACACTGGCACCTGCTGCCCGTCCCTTATTAGTTTGTACTGAGTGATTCGCTTGGCCGTTTGCGAGGGAAGCTAATCTACCAGGTTGCTATGGGTCTGGAGTCCCCTGCAGGCCCGAGGAGATAAGGACGGCAAATTTCCTTTCCCTGAAGGGCATTAGTGAACCCGAAATCACGTTTACGACAATCTATGGTCGCCCTTACTGAGAGTAGATTTCAATTCCAGACTGAATGTTGAATTTAAGTTCCTAGTGGGGTTCAAACTCAGATATTTGGCCTGGCCATCTAGATTGGTAATGCGGTGACATGTCATGGCCCCAACCCCCAAAATTACCAACTGTTCTCCCCAGTGTGGAAAACTTGCTAGCGCAGCAGCGAGTGATTAGACCGTAGGACGTAGGAGCAGAACAGGGTTCTGCTGAGGAACGTTCTGGAAGCTGATGCTTGTTGCAGTTGCTTTCCTTGCTTTGCTCCCCTCCATGCGCTGCAGGACGAGGCGAAGGCGGAGGAAGAAATGGCGCTGAAGCGAGCAGCGTTGATGGAGAAGCAGCAGAAACGGACGGAAGAGTTCAGGAAGCGGCGGATGTGGTTGGACGCGGAAAAGGAGCAGAAGAAAGAGGATATCAGGTGAGGTGGGACTGGAATTTGCTTTGAGCCCTTGCTCTGTGTATGTGACGGGCAGTACGGCCCATGAAGCATTTCTGCTTCTCACTGTAGACGTCAGTTCCAGTCCTCTAGGCTGAGTCTCTGTGAAACTAGCAGCCGGCTTTATGGTGTGTGTTACAAAGTACCTATTGTTGGGCTCTGGGTAGTTGCTGCCACTGACCTTTCAACTCCTTTAAAATGTACCCTAAACAGGTTGGACACATTGACCATTCGTCTTGATTTTTGTTACAATGGAAACTTCTCAAAGTTACATTGAAACATCGTTATCAGGGCTGATAATGCATCCCAGCCTCCGTGGTACCCACTAGTCTCTGAAGACCATTGTAGTGATGGGCCAATCCTCCTCTCCATACTGAGTCAAAGGGCTTATTTGATTATCAATACTTTAGGATAAATCACGAGTGAGTCCTCATAAGAAGTGGAATGTAACTTCAATAACAAGAGGTGGTTGCATGATGGCATTAGGTGCAAGGTGCATTTGACTAGTTGAGTAGAAGACTATCAAGAGCCTGAAGTTTCAGGTGATCCCATTGGGATCTTGTGCAAAGCTGCCACAGATTGTATGGTGCTTAATGAACTCTTCCTGACCTGTGATCTTTTGAGTCCAATGTTCGTTTCTATTATTGTTGTAGTTTTACCATGTGGGAGCTTGCATTGACAGAGCCAAAAGTAGCCTTAAGCTAGATCAGTATTATTAAGTTGTGTGTTTAAAAAGGGAAGCAGTCACTACTTGGAATGGTGTATGAGTGTCCATGTATTTAAGAGAGGCCTTTCTTAAAGCTATCCCTTGAGTGTATTTGAGAAACAAGGGTGGAAGAGAAGGAAGGAACAAATGGTCTGTTGCCTACAAACAAGGTGACATGAAGGTGGAGACACAAACAGTTTTCCTTTAGTTAATGAGTCTGGGTATGTTGCAGTCAGTGAGGATAGGCCTATAGCAGCAAGGGAACTGTTAACTCTTGTGTGCTTCAGAGCAGTTTAACCTGAGCAGTTCAGTATCGGTGAGAGAGAGCTCCAGAGGTTAAGGAATATGTGAGCTGTGTTAGCAGTTTATTTAAAAAGTGTCAGGAAGTGACAATGACTGAAAGAAGATTACTGAGTGAAAGCAGGGGTATGCCATCTGAGCAAGGAACTTTTATGTTGGAACAGGATTCATTTAGGGGAGGGGTGTTTGTCTGAGTGGGTTACTCTTCGGAGGGGCAAGGTGGACTGAGGGGCCTGTTTCCACACTGTACGGATTCTAATTTTGAGGTTTGGATGTCTAAAACGTCATTGAGGCTAAAGAGGTCAAATCATTATTTCTGATATTTATAAGACTGTTTCAAACTGTTCTTATATTGTCTAAAATACTAGGTTTGTTTAGAAAACTTCAAGCGTAATAAACATTTTTTCTTTTGTTAAAAGTGCATTGGCAGCTTCTTGTAAATGTGTTCCTTCATCACAGGGAGGAAGAAAAATTGTTCAAGAAAATTTGTGGTCTCTCGCTGGGATCTGACTTGTGCAGTTTTAATGGTCTCTGGGTTCATAATACCTTATACGACTGGTATACAACCTTGTAAACCTTAAATAGTTTTACATTAGATACCTGATTGGTTATTATTTGTTCTAATGCTTCTTTTTTAGTCTAACATTACTGAAACACTCGCTTCAATCGATTCACCCAAAGATAGCTTCCATTTCAGCAGAATGCCACATCTTTGTTTTTTTTAAAACAAAATGATTTAATTGTTTTTCCGTATTACTTTTCCCCTTTTCTGAAGGCAACAAGTAGAGGAAGAGAAAGTGGAGAAGAGTTTTATCAAGCAGGAGTATCTTCGGCGGCAACAGCTCAAAATAATGGACGATCTGGACAAGGTCCTGAGGGCGAAGGCCACACCAAGCAAAGGGAGGAAGCCCCGGCCCAAGTCCTCGGTGTTCCGTGACGATTCCGTGCTGACTCGCAGCCCGGTGAAGGGTCTGCTAGGTGGGTGCTGGAGTCCTGCCCGCTAGAGGCTTCACTCCGGGCCTACTCTGAGGAGGCAGGAGGGTGGGGAGACTGGCTCCCATGGACTGTCCCATGCCCCCCCCGATCTATTTATTTACTGACTGTGGAGCATCTCTGTTAGTGCCTGCCGAAAAATGAGCACGTAGTAAATATCCCTCGTTGGCCTCTGCTCAGCTGTCAGTGCTTTCACCTGAATTGAAGACGTTGTGATTTGATTTGTTGTTGTTGGGTGTACCTGAGTGCAGTGACAATTTATTTTTGTTTTGCAAGCAGATCCTAATGTACAAGGCCTTACAGATCATTTGGACAGACTGAGATTCTGCCAGGAAACCTGTGGCTGTTGGGTCTGTTCAGCATATTGGAACGATAATTTCTCATTTCAGTCTGTTAATTGTAATATGGACTCCAACCCTACCCTGGCTGACACCAGTCCCTTCTCTCTTTATCCCTGTTGAGCGTTTTACTGTCCTGTGCAAGGACATTGCTCACTGGCACAGATTATTCCATCCTTTCCTTCCCAACTTCCTATTACTGTCACCATTACATCATGTTGTACATCACCACCTCACTATTGTACCCAGTAAGCTGCAGGTGTCGATCGAGACACCCCTGTGAGGTTTAAGAGACATTATTTTGTCTGAGGTTTAGAGAGAGGTTGTTAGGGGAACTCCATCAAGGGTGCAGAGCAGCAGCAAGGATCTATCTTTATCTCTCTCTTTAGAGAGCAACATTGAAGAGCTGGTGTAACGTTGTGAGGAACGGGAAATGATCCAAGCTAAGGTACCTTTTTAATCCCCCTTAAGCACAAATCTTTCATACTTCACAGTGATGGCTACAATTCATGATTAACTATAGAGTATTTTGGGGCCTCTTATCACCATGAGAAGTGCTATCTAAATGCAAGTCTTTCCATTTGTTGTGATGTAAAGCTCCATCTACTGTCAGAAATGTGCTGCTGCAGATGTGACAGGAGGCTCCAATCGAGACCCCACCCACCCCCAGTGAAATGTGACCGAGTGAGAGGTGATGCCCAAATAAGGAGATTGTGGCCCACGTGACTACTTTCAAAACTGAGACGAGTTCCTTCGTTAAGAGTTTATTTCTCTTCAATGAATTTCTTTTCCTTGTGAATTTGAAGCGGGAGCATTCTCGAACAATTCTTAAGTTCTGTCCTCGTCCGATGTTGTAATAACGGTTAACGTATCTGCACACAATTCCATTGATACACGATCAGATTAGATTAGATTCCCTACAGTGTGGAAACAGGCCCTTTGGCCCAACCAGTCCACACCGACCCTCCGAAGAGTAACCCACCCAGACCCATTTCCCTCTAACTAATGTGTCTAACACTATGGGCAATTTAGCACAGCCAATTCACCCTAACCTGCACATCTTTGGACTGCGGGAGGAAACCGGAGCACTCGGACGAAACCCACGCAGGTTCTACACGTCGTAAAGCATTCAGAAGAATAGCACATTGGTGTGTTGTGCAGTTTAGGAACAGTTCAGCCTGTCCAGTGCATTGTGCCATTTAGTGGGATGGTGCTGGTATAGCTGAATTGCCCCCCCCCCCCCCCTCGCCCTTTTCCGTTCTGCTCCTGGTGAGACCTGATGGGAGCTCTTCCCATTGTGAGTATCCATGGGTGTATCCCGTGGGTATCCATGGGTGTATCCCGTGGGTATCCGAGGTTCCTATCTGTGCTCTGTTGCACCTTTTTGACCTTGTTATCTCCGATGTGAACTCCTCCTGGGTTTGCCTTGGTGCGCACTGAGTTTAGGAATTAACTGTTCACTCGGACGTGGGTGTCGCTGGTTGGCCCACGTCCCTAGTTGCCCCCTTGAGAAGGTGGTGGCACGCTGCCTTCTTGAGCAGCAGCTGCCCATGTTCTGTAGGTGGACCAGCAATGCCCCCAGGGAGGGAATAGTTGGCAGTTCTGTTCCACAGGCTCGTTTCCGCTCACAGTCCACACAGGACTGTGGGAAACAGCGGGTGGTCTTTTTCATCCCGATGGCCTGTGGATGGAACCCAGATTCCAAAGTGGAAAGGTCACTGCTGAACTCTGTGTGCCCCCACAGTTCCCTTTCCCTCTCTCCCTCCTCCTCCCTCTACCCCCTCCTGAGTTCTTCTTTAATATGCTCCAAAATAGGAGAGAGGTTTCACTAGGTCAAATAAATATCACAGAATCCCTACAGTGTGGAAACAAGCCCTTCAGCCCAATAAGTCCACCCTGACCCACCCACAACCATTCCCCCTACCCTATTACTGTACATTTTCCCCTGACTAATGCACCTAACCTACGCATCCTTGAACACTATGGGCAATTTAGCACGGGCAATTCACCCTAACCTGCACATCTTTGGATGTGGGAAGAATCCGGAGCACCTGGAGGAAGCCCACCCAGACACTGGGAAAATGTGCAAACTCCACACAGAGAGAGTCACCCGAGGGTGGAATCGATTGCATTTGCATCCATCTCATTTTGAACAAAGCATCAGATCGGAGTCCCACTCAGCGCAGCAGATAATAAGGGGACACCATTCGGCCCATCACGTCCATGCCAGCTGTTAACCGATTGGCCCCGGGGCAGCACAGTGACTCTGTGGTTAGCACTGCTGCTTCACAGCGCCAGGGACCTGGGTACGATTCCTGCCTCGGGTGACTGTCTGTGTGGAGTTTGCACGTTCTCCCTGTGTCTGCGTGGGTTTGCTCTGGTTTCTTCCCACAATCCAAAGATGTGCGGGTCAGGTGAATTGGCCATGCTAAATTGCCCGTAGTGTTAGGTACATTAGTCAGGGGTAAATCTAGGGGTCGAGGAACGGGTCTGGGTGGGTTACCCTTCGGAAGGTCAGTGTGGACTTGTTAGGCCGAAGGGCCTGTTTCCACACTGTAGGGAATCTAATCTGTCTCGAGCGCTTCATGTCTAGACGCCTCTGCTGTCGAGTTTGAGAAGAGGGATGCTGAAGCACTGGAGCAGATGCAAGCCAGGTTTACAAAGCTGAGACAGGAACTGAGCCAACCGCCTTCAGGAGAGAGTGAGCAGGCTGGTTCTCAGAGCAAGCTGGCAGCCATCTTAAAAGTTGTGATTGGGGCGGGGCAGGCAAGTTGGAGACAAGATGGACACTGATAAGTCCTACAGGGAGTTCAGGAGAACGGTTTTTAACTCAGGGAATGGTGAGAACGTCTAATTTGTTGGCTTGGTTGAGTGAGCGTTAGCGATGTGTTGAATAGGAACCAGAAATGTGATGGGTGCAAGAGATGTCACGCATGGGAAGAGGGTAAACACAATCAGGTGGGAAAGCAGAAATACCAATGTGGACCAGATGGGCTGAATTACTTGTTTCTGCATCATGTTTAATTCTGTGTAAACATTGATGCGCACTGTCTATCTAAGTTTAAATGTTGATACAGTGTTTAAGCAGATTCAGTGTTTATCATGTTCATTCATGGAATGAGGGTATTGCTGGCTAGGCCAGCATTTATTTCCCCATTGGAGTCAACCACATTGCTGTGGGTCTGGAGTCACAAGGAGGCCAGACTGGCTAAGGATGACAGATTTTGTGAACCAGATGGGTTTGTGAAAGACCTGCCGTCCCCTTTTTTACTTCCTTTTACTCAGCTCTGTCTGCGAGGGTCTGTTTGAGGAGACTCCCTGAGTGAGCAACTTGCTCTGAGAGCCGCAAACCGACCCGTGTGGCATTCACCTGGCAACTCTTCCCAGCACCCTCGGCGCTTTGGCAGCTCCAAGGTGTGAGGGACACCGGTAACCCGTGGCCTTGTATGGTCCTGGCTGTGTGAAGTCCATCTGAGTGCAGGGCACAGTTTGAAGCAGCTGATTACAGACACATGACCACGGTCTTTCTCTTTGTTTCCAGGCTCCAGGCTAAACAAAGTTTACTCTCGATCTACCCTCTCCCTGTCCACCATGGTCAACGACTCGGCCAATAGTCTCTCGGTCAAGAAAAGTCCAAGGTAATGGAATTTGTTCACAGTAATGGAGCCTTTGGGAAGATTTAACTAACAGCGGTGGATCCAGTCTTTAGCAAACAATGCATTTTACAAGATAGCTATTCACAAGAGGGACCATTTGGCCCATCTTTGGCTATCTATAGGAAATTAAAACCCCAACTGCCCCAAGCATTCCAAAGTTTTTGTCTCCAAAACCTTGTGCTCAGGTCTATTCTGAGTTTTATTCACACTCTGTGGATAGGGCTTTAAGTTATCCATCTTTGGGTTGTTATTGTGCCACTTTGGTGGTGAACTTTTTAATTAAATGCCCTGCGTCTATCTGCTGTCCAGCAGATACCACCTTTTAACAAATGTGTAGTGTTTTTGCTGTTTTAATAGCCTGAACTTCTGCACAAGAGGGGAATGGATTTAAAGTGAAGAGGATTTTGGAGGGAGAGGTGACAGAATCCTTGATCAAACAAGTGTTTCACTTGAACAGCGAGCAATTGGTGGGCGGCACGGTGGCATAGTGGTTAGCACTGCTGCCTCACAGCGCCAGAGACCCGGGTTCAATTCCCGCCTCAGGCGACTGACTGTGTGGAGTTTGCACGTTCTCCCCGTGTCTGCGTGGGTTTCCTCCGGGTGCTCCGGTTTCCTCCCACAGTCCAAAAGATGTGCAGGCCAGGTGAATTTGCCATGCTAAATTGCCCGTAGTGTTAGGTAAGGGGTAGATGTAGATGAAGGGGTATTGGTGGGTTACGCTTCGGCGGGGCGGTGTGGACTTGTTGGGCCGAAGGGCCTGTTTCCACACTGTAAGTAATCTAATCTAATCTAATCTAATCTAATCAATCAGAACTGAGGGATGCACAAAACGCTACCATCCAGGAACTGAAGGAGGGTGGGGGGAGAGAGAGGTTGTAAAGATGCAGCAGGATGAGAACAAAGAGGGCCTTTGAGAAGGACGGCAAGTTGAAGTTCATTTACAATAGGGGCCAGTGTAGCGTTCTTTTTATTTGTACACAGAATGTGGACACCACTGCATTTATTATCCATCCCTAGTTGCCCACAGAGCAGTTAAGAGGTAATTGCATTGCTGACTGGAGTCCCATGTAGGCCAGACTGGGTGAGGAAAGTGAATTTCCTTCCCTAAATGACCTTCGTGAACGAGAAGGTATTTATGAACAACTAACAATTGTTTGTTATTGGACACTTTCTTGTTAAATTCCAGAGTTTAATTGAATTCAAACTCTACCTCTGGCAGGATTTGAACCCCAGAATGTCACTTGGGTCCCTGGATCTAGAGTCTAGCGTCAAGACCACTTCCCTTGAGAGGGCATCATTAGTCATTGGGACTCGGTGTGGGATAGGCTATGAGTTGTCGCACTCAGACAGTGGGTGAATTGGTGAAGTCTGGGAGGTTATTCACAGAATAGACTCGAGAGAGGACACAAAGGAGAGCTCAGGGTTTCCAAGTTGGGAAGACATTAGGACGAGTGCTGACCAGGTTCAAGCCGAGCTCGAGACCAAACAAGGGCAGCAAGGCTGAGTGGTGAGAGAGGGAATCACTGGCAGGACAACAGAGGTAATGGTGGCATTGTCCAATGGTGGCTTCAGTCTTTCCCCGAAACAGCTGGAGAGGGCGGTTGGACACCATTAACTTTAACTTTACAACGATGAAGCTCGAAATGAGCCCAATGGAGAGAATCCACATTTCACCTGACTGTGTTAATGACATGTGATACCTTGGCAAAGCAGACTGCTTTGTCCTCTTTTATGCAAGGAAGTGGTGGATACAGTTACAACGTTTAAAAAGAAATTTGGATAAGTTCACAAACGGGAAAGGTTTGGAGGGAAATGGGCCTGGAGCAGGCAGGTGGGACTAGTTTAGTTTAGGATTATGGATTGGCTGGACCACAGGGTCCGTTTCCGTGCTGTAGGACTCTGAGAAGGGCAGACAGATGGGGGCGCTGACTCCTGAGTTGGCCTGCAAGTCATAGACCTTCCAGACTGAGAATGGCATCACTGTCGTTGGGTCAAATATCTCCCCCAGCAACACTGTGGGTGTACGTGCACCAGATTAGATTAGATTACTTACAGTGTGGAAACAGGCCCTTTGGCCCAACAAGTCCACACCGCCCTGCCGAAGCGCAACCCACCCATACCCCTACCTAACACTACGGGTAATTTAGCATGGCCAATTCACCTGACCTGCACATCTTTGGACTGTGGGAGGAAACCGGAGCACCCAGAGGAAACCCACGCAGACACGGGGAGAATGTGCAAACTCCACACAGAGAGTCGCCTGAGGCGGGAATTGAACTCGGGTCTCTGGCGCTGTGAGGCAGCAGTGCTAACCACTGTGCCACCGTGCCGCCCACAATGGGGTGCAGGGGTTCAGAAAGGGCAGTTTGAGATGGGGCAATGAATGCTGTGCCAGCCAGTGATGCCCCTTCCCAGACTCCGGCATATGGAGGCTCAGTGCTTTCCGACAATAGACCCTGGTCTGCAGAACCAGTCAGGGGCTCACATTGATCCTCCTATTCTGTTGAACACTCACCATCAGCACAAAGAGACGTGTGTTTTTTCTCCCCGCTGCAAATGGCCTTTCTCATTGGACCATTTCAAGGAGAGAGTTGGTGCCTGAACTCTCCGAAGCCGAGCGGATTCTGTGGAGGATCAACGAGAGCAGAGTGAAGGTGCTGGGAGTAATTTGTTTGCTGTTTCAATGGGCTAGTATACACACAGCGGGGCAAACGGCCGCCTCTGTCATTGTGCAATCCCGTGCTGTAGAACTGTGTTCAACAAACTGTCATCGTTTTAACGCCAACCTAATGTCTAATTTATCTTGTTGCTTCTCTTCCAGCGCGTTTCACATCGGACTGAATAGGTACAGTTAAACATGAACAGGAAAAAAAATCCCAGCATGTGCGCGGCCTTAAGCAGTGGTGGCTGACCTGACTGAGCAGGGCTTAATGCTGCCTACATTCTGGATTCTTCTGTTCATGTCTGGTCAACCCCGAATGTCTTCATTCTGCAGAAGAATGATGACCCTGTGTGTAGTTTAGGCAAAATGGCTGGCCGAATTTTGTGTGTTATTTGCAAGGCTGTTGGTTTGTGGTTTTTGTGGACAGTCCCAGGGGATTATGGCCCCAATAGCCCTGCCTAGTGACCAAAAGATAAACCAGAGGCCTTGTCTATTTTGACTGCCCTCCATTTGGATCACGCTGTTTAAATCGAGGATAAAGGTGGCCTGTGTGAGTTTGATAGCTCACAGGGTGACCTTTTGAACCAGTTTGCCGTAACACAGTTTTGGGGGGCAAGAGTGGTAGGGGGTGGTGGAGATATTGAGAAGAAGTTTCACCAAAATACAAACTGGCAGGTGGCGTTCGCAACTTGCCTCTGGCATCAAGTGGGAGTGAGCTTTAATGGCCTGGAACGTATCGATGTTTGATAACCTGCTGGTTTTCATTTGCAGTGTCCAGTCTGCCAGCTGTGAATGGTTACAACTGGAGGGCAGGGGATAGAATTACTCATGAAGGGGCTGCTAAGGTGGCATGGTGTCTGCTCCTGGGCACTGCCCATGGAAGCAAAGTTCCACATTTAAGCTGAGAATCTACCTCCTTTATTCCTACCTGTGAGCGTTCCGCTAATTGTATTGAATCAGTCATTAAAGGTCGGATTTATTTATTGGATCTGATTGAGAGATTAGATGACATTCCACAAGTTTCACGTGGTGCAGAGGTCAATGTAATTTTGAATAAGTGTTTATTGTTTTTAGTTATAAAAGTTTGGTTCTCTATAAATTTTTTTTTTTCCCCCTTTGTCCCCCACCTCAGTGTCTTTCGACAGTGGGAGAATATCTCACCGTCAACCATTTTCACCACACTCTTAAGTTGTGGTCATGATTTGGAGATGCTGGTGTTGGACTGGGGTGTACAAAGTTTTAAAAAATCACACAACACCAGGTTATAGTCCAACGGGTTTAATTGGAAACACTAGCTTTTGGAGTGTTGCTCCTTCATCAGGTGGTTATGGAGGACATGATTGTAAGACACAAAATTTATAGCAAAAGTTTACAGTGTGATGTAACTGAAATTGTTGTGATGGGTAGGCCATCTTAAAATTCATTCATGGGATGTAGGTATCGCTGGATCGGCCCAACATTTATTGCCCATCCCTAATTGCCTTTCAGAAGGTGATGGTGAGCTGGCACCTTCAGCCACTACAGCCGGTGTAGGGACAGCGCTGGTGGGAAGAGAATTTCGGGATTTTGACCCAGCGACACTGAAGGAATTGTGATGTATTTCCAAGTCAGGATGGTGAGGGGCTCGGAGGGGAACTTGCAAGGGGCAGTGTTCCCCTGTTATCTGCTGCCCTTCTAGATGGAAGTGTTTGTGGGTATGGTAGGTGCTGTTGAAGAAGAATTGGTGAGTTCCCCGTTTTTGCTGTGTCTACCCATGGTTCAGTCGGTGGCCTCACTTGTATCAGAGTGAGAAGGTTGTGTGGACCGGATCCAATTGAACACAGCACTGCCTGGACTGAGGGAACACGGAATTACCAGGAGTGCTGTTAAACCAAGCTCCTAACTGTCCTGTCAAGGGGATGTGAAAGATCCCGGGCCTCTTTTTGGAGGGGAACAGGGGAGCTCTTTCTGGATTCAGGCCAATATTTTCCCTGAATTGACATCCTTGCCGTCTTTGTGGAGTCTTTCACTTCCACACAGTTTGACTGCTGTGGCTACACTGGGGTTGTGAGAGGTGCCAGTTAAATGAAAGTGCCTTCCATTAGTTGTTTGTGGAGACAGTAGGAGGGAGGGTTGTTGGTGACGGTGGTGTCAGGGTTTTAGTGCTCTCCCCTCGGTATTCCAGGCGTTGCGAGGGTGCTCTTGAGGGAAACAGTTGAGCTGACAAACAAAGATTTTCCCATCAGGATGTGGGTAATAAAACCTCATTGTCACTGGCAGGCGCTATATCAGGTTGTGTAGAAAGTAGATCAGGAAGTTGGGCCCTGTGCTGTGACCAGGCCTTTGTTCCTGCTCCACATGAGCCAGCTCCCCCTCGAGTTAATTCCATGAGCAAGTTCTCCATTCTTTGTTTATTCAGGCTCTTCATTTATGCTTTAATGACTCTCTGTGCCAGCAGGTTCCACATTTTGAAACCCATTATGATTGGAAAGCCTCCGGCCGTAGCACGGTTTTGCTGTGGCGAATAAGATTGGAAGACACAGAATTTATAGCAAACTGAAATTATATATTGAAAAAGACCCGGATTGTTTGTTAAGTCTCTCATCTTTTATGATGAACATGTTGGTTTCAGTTCTTTCATTTGTAAATCGCAAAACCTTTTTTAGAAGTTACGTTCTCAAGTGCACTTTAGTAATTGGTGTCAGGTCTTGCCATGTCATGGTATGCTTGCCTTTATTGGTCAGAGTATGGAGTACAGGAGTTGGGAGGTCATGTTGCAGCTGTACAGGACATTGGTTAGGCCACTTTTGGAATGCTGTGTTCAATCCTGGTCTCCTTCCTATCGGAAAGATGTTAAGCTTGAGAGGGCGCAGGGAAGATTTACAAGGATGTTGTCAGGGTTGGAGGGTTTGAGCTACAGGGAGAGGCTGAATAGGCTGGGGCTGTTTTCCCCAGAATGTTGGAGGCTGAGGGGTGGCCTTATAGAGGTTTATAAAATCATGAGAGACTTGGATAGGGTAAATAGACAAGGTCTTTTCCCTGGGGTGGGGGATTCCAAAACTAGAGGGCACAAGTTTAGGGTGAGAGGGGAAAGATATAAAAGAGACCTAAGGGGCAACCTTTTCACACAGAGGGTGGTGTGTGTATGGAATGAGGTGCCAGAGGAAGTGGTGGAGGCTGGTACAATTACAACATTTGAAAGGCATCTGGATGGGTATATGACTCTGAGGGGTTTGGAGGGATATGGGCCAAGTGCTGGCAAATGGATTAATTTAGGATACCTGGTTGGAGTGAACAAATTTGGACTGAAGGGTCTGTTTCTGTGCTGTAGTACTCTGATTCTAATTGGCACAACTGTGTCATAGAGCATGGAAACAGGCCCATCGGTCCAACTCTTCCATGTTGATCAGTTTTCTGAAGCTAAACTAGTCCCATTTGCCTGCATTTGGCCCATGCCCTTCCAAACCCTTCCTATTCATATACCCATCCAAATGCCTCTTAAATGTTGTAATTGTACCAGCCTCCACCACTTCCTCTGGCAGCTCATTCCAGACACGCACCACCCTCTGTGTGAAAAAGGAGTCCCTTAGGTTCATTTTAAATCTTTCCCCTCTCACCCTAAACCTATACCCTCCAGTTTTGGACCCACCCCTAACCTGAGAAAAAGTCACAAAGCACAGGAACGGACGCCTCGGTCCAACTCCTCCATGCTAACCAGATATCCTAACCTAATCTAGTCCCATTGGCCAGCACTTGGCCCATATCCCTCTAATCCCTTCCTAAACCCATCCAAGTGCCTTTTCTAGATTTGCAATTGAGGCTGGCAGACTGGACCAGGGCTGAATGGAAACCTTGGCCAAAGTATGAAGACTGTTGATTTCTTGTTGTTTTTTTCCACCACCCTCTTTGTCACGTTTCGTTCACTTTTTTTTAAAAAAAAAAATGCTTCTTTTCTCTCCCTTTTTGGTGAATCCTTCCCCCTTCCCCAGGGCGGACTCCCCCTCAGCGCTCCAGTCTCCCAGCCGACTGGTGGGGAATCAGAACGGCGAGAAAGACTGGGAGAATGCGTCGACTGCATCATCGCCGGCGTCCATACCAGAGTACACGGGTGAGTGGGTTTACACGGAGTTCGGGGGAGCGGGGGTGAGTGGTGGGACGTTCCTGCCGTGAGGAAACCAAACAGCGCGAGCAGAGAGAAAATTCCCTGGGGTGCATCCTTCATTTAGAGAGTGTTGGGGGGTGGAGAAAAGGATTTTCAGAATGAGCATCACGTTTTAGCTCAGTGGTTAGCACTGCTGCCTCTCAGCGCCAGGGACTCAGGTTTGATTCCAGCCTCGGGTGACTCTCTGTGTGGTTCACCCGTTCTCCCCGTGTCTGCGTGAGTTTGCTTCGGTTTCCTCCCACAGCCCAAAGGTGTGCAGATCAGGGCGGATTGCCCAGAGTTTCCAGACTGGGTGGGTTAACCGAGGGGAATGGAGGGTTACAGGGATGGGTCTGGGCGGGTCGCCCTTGGAGGGTCAGTGTGGACTCGAAGGACCGAATGGCCTGCTTCCTCACTGTCTGGATTCTGTGATCCGAGAAACGGTCTCTGTGGCTGAGGAGCTGTCAGTTCCCTGGATAGACTGGAGCAGTCGGTGGTTTCCGTGGCGATGAGAATGTCATGAGGAGATTTAATGGCGGTGCTCATAGGAAAAGCTGAGCGTAATAGCCATGGGAGATGGGGAGAAACCATCGCCATCGGAAGCTAAGGGCATTGATTTGAAATGATTGCTAACTGAAGATGAGAGAAAGCCGTTTTTGTTGTAGTGGCTTGTTAGGACCTGCCCAAAGGTATGGAGGAGGCAGATTCGATCTTAACTTTTCACCAGGGACTGGATAAACCCCTTAGAGAGAGTGAGCGTTGGAACATAGTACTGGGAGTAGGCCATTCAG